>NW_011888866.1:7962045-7982470 GCF_000151845.1 Pteropus vampyrus
GTACCATACTGTTTAGCTTTCTAGTAAGTTTTTAAATAAGAAAATGTGTGTCCTCCAGCTTTGTTCTTTTCTAAGACTGTTTTGGCTATTCATGGTCCCTTGCAACTTCCTATGAATTGGTTTCCATTTCTGCATAAAAGAATGTTGCAATTTTGTTATGGATTGCATAAATCTGTAGATTGCTTTAGGTCATGTTGATAATAATATTAGGTCTTGTAATCTATAAACAGTGTATATCTTTCCATTTAGTTAGGTCTTTCTTTTCTTTCATTAGTGTTTTAGATATACAAATCTTTCACCATTTTGGTGAAATTTATTCTTATATATTTTATTCTTTTAGATACTGTTGTAAATATTAGAGTATGCTGATGGTGTATATAAACACATCAGCTTTATCTGTGTTGATCTTGTACCCTGAAATTTCTGAATTCATTTATTAGCTATTATAGCTTTCTTGTAGATGATTTGGAGTTTTTAATATATAGGATCATGTTATCAGTGAATGACTTAGTTTTACTTCTTTTTCTCCAGTTTGGATGCCTTTTATATCTTCTTTGTATCTAATTACTCTGGCTAGATTTTCTAGTACAGTGTTGAATATCCTGTACTTCCAGTTCTTAAAGCAGAAATATGGCTATTATCGCAGCAAGGATTGCAACATCTTATGGGAAGATGCTTATGTGTGTATGTACAGGTTACTAACAAGATTTACTTCAAGCAGATTTGCAGAATTTGTCAGAAGTTGTACAACCTTTACCAAGTGGAGAATATAACCTATCAAGTAAACCAGGTGTTTGCATTTTGTTTCTGAATTGGGTGGTAGTAGAGAATTTTAGTTTAGTTTCTTGAATGTATTTGCTAAAAGAGGCTAGGTTCCCAGTGACCTTAGATTTTGATTGCTTTTTGGTAGGAGTTGTGAAAATAATATTCAACTAGCAAATGGGGCCTCAGTGACAGTTTCCTTCTGCCCTTTCAAATCTTGGCCTTGGTATACTCTTTCAAGACCTTTACCTCACTTGCAGTATGGAAAAATGTTTGCTTTACCTATTATTAAGAGTCTAATGTAAGAGAAAGCATACTGAAAAATAGAATGCTTTTCTATACACACACACAAAAAAAAAATTATAGGGGAAAAGCTTTCTGTCTTTTACTATTAAGTATGATGTTATCTATTGGCTTTTCATAAATGGCCTTTATCATGTCGAGGAAGTTCCATTCTATTCCTGGTTTTCTGAGAGTTTTTATCATGAAAAAGTGTTAAAAAGTGTTGGATTTTTCCACGTGTCTTTTCTGTATCAATTGAGATTATCATATAGTTTTTCCTTTGTTATATTAATGCTCTATATTACATTGATTAATTTTCTTCTGTTGAAACAGTTTTGCATTCCTGGAATAAATCGTACTTCATCAGTACAATCTTTTTAATATGATGTTGGACTAAATCTGCTAGTAGTTTGTTGAGATTTCATACCTGTATTTATAAGAATAGTGGTTTGTAACTTTCTTTTCTTGTGATGTCTTTGGTATTAGAGTTGGCCTAATAGAATGAATTAGGAAGTGCCTCCTCTTATGTTTTTTAGAAGAGTTTGAAGATTGGTATTGATTCTAATTTAAATGTTTGGTAGAATTCACTAGCGAAGCCATCTGGTCCCGGACTTTAATTTGTTAGTGTATAATTGTTTATAATATTATCTTATAATCTTTTTTTTTTAATTTCTGTGAGGTTGGTAGTAATATCCCCACTTTCATTCTTAGTTTAGTTATTTATGTCTTCTCTCTTTTTTTTCTTTGTCAGTCTACTTAAGATTGGTCAATTTTCTTCTTCTTTTCAGAGAACCAATTTTTGGTTCTGTTGATTTTCTCTATTGTTTTTCTATCCTCCAATTCATTTACCTCCACGCTAATATTTATTATTTTCTTCTTTCTCCTAGCTTTGAGTTTAGCTTTTATTTCTTTTTCTAGTTTCTCAAGGTGTTGTTTAGGTTATTGATTTGTGATCTTTTTTAATGTAGAAATTTACAGCTACAAATCTGCCTTTGAGCATAGCTTCCACCAAAACTCTGTAAGTTTTGGTATGCTATATTTTCATTTTTGTTTGCCTCAAAGTGTTTTCTCAAATTTTTCGTGATTTCTTCCTTGACTCATTGGTTAAGTGTATGTTGTTTAATTTCCACATTTGTATGAGTTTTCTAGTTTTCCTCTTGTGGTTTTACTTCTTGCTTCATTCCTTTGTGATTGGAGAGAAAAAGTACTTTGTATTAATTTAATCTTTAAAAATGTATTGAGACTTGTTTTATGGCCTAACATGTGGTCTATCCTGGAAAATGCTCCAAGTGTACTTGAGAATGTGTATTCTGTTCTTGTTGGGTAGAGTGTCTTTATATATCTATGCAGCCTAATTAGTTTATAGTATTGTTCAAGACCTCTATTTCCATATTGATCTCTGTCTAGATGTTCTATTCATTATTGAATGTGGTGTATTGAAATCTCCAAAGATTATTCCAGAACTATCTATTTCTCTCTTCAAGTCTGTCAGAGTTTGCTACGTATATTTAGGGGCTCTATTGTTTGGTACACATATATTTATAATCATATCTTGTTGATGAATTGACTCTTTTATTAGTATATAATGTTCTTTTTATGTTGTAACAGTTTTTGATTTAAAGTCTACTTTATCTGATACTAGTATAGCCATCCAATTCTTTTTCAGTTCCCATTTACATGAATACCTTCTCTCATCTTTTCACTTTCAATCTATTTGTGTCTTTGAATATAAAGTGAATCTCTTATAGATGCATATAGTTAGATAGATCATTTTATTTATTTTTTTTACTTCTAGATCACTTTTTTTTCTGATCCATCCTGCCAACCTCTGCCTTTTGATGGAGTGTTTAATCCATTTACACGTAATGTAATTACTGATAAAGAAGGATTTCTGCCTTTTTGCTGTTTGTTTTCCGAATGTTTTGTATTTTTTTTTTTTGTCTCATTTCTTTCACTCCCGCATTATTTTGTGTTCAGTTGATTTTTTGTAGTGAACCATTTTGACTCCTGTCACATTTCTTTTTAAGTGTATTTTTTAGCTATTTCTATGTGGTACCATAGAGGTTACATTTAACATTCTAAATTTATAAAAATCTAGTCTGAATTGATTTTAGATTAACTTCAATAGCATGTAAAACTCTGCTCCTATAGAGCTCAGTATTTCTTTTTATGTTATCGTGATATATTATGTCTTTATAAATTGAGTGCCTAGTAATACAGATCTGTAATTATTTTTATGCATTTGTCTTTTAAACTGTGTAGGAAATAAAAAGTAGAGATAGTAAAAAAAAACAAAAAGACTGAATTTAATATTTGCCTATTTAGTTACATTTACTGGAAATCTTTGTTTCTTCATATGGCTTTGAGTTCTGTCCAGTGGACTTTCGTATCAACCTGAAGGACTCTTTTCATCATTTCTTGTAGAGCAGGTCGAGTGGTGACGAGCTGCCTTAGTTTTTGTTTATCTGGGAATATCTTAATTTCTGCCTCATTTGTGAAGGACAGTTTTACTGGATATAGAATTCCTGGTTTACAGTTTTTTATGTTATTTTAAATATGTCAACCTATTATCTTCTGGTCTCCATGGTCTCTGATGAGAAATTAGCTGTTAATCTTATTGAGGAATAATAAGTGTGTGACAAGTCTCTTCTCTCTTAACTGTTTCCAAGATTCTCTCTTTGTCTTTGTCTTGCAATAGTTTGATTATAAATCTGTTTCTGTGTAGATCTCTTAATTTATCTGACTTGGAGTTCACTGAACTTTGTGGGCATGTAGATTCATTGCTTTCATCAAATTTGGAAAGTTTTCATCCATTATTTCTTCAAATATTCTTTGTACCCCATTTGCTCCCTCTGTTACCTCTGGAATTCCCATAATGCCTATGGAGGTCTGCTTATTGGTGTTCCACATGTCCCTTAGACTCTATTCACACATTCTTCCCCCCGCCCAGCCCCAAACCATTATGTTTTTTTTCTTTTGGGCTTTTTAAAACATTTTAAATCCTTGTCTTCAAGTTCCCTTCAACTGTACTGTCATCTCGAGTTCTTGAAGTGCCAGCCTCTTTCTTTTCTATGTCTGGTGATTTACCCTTATGTTATAAGTCCATCTTTAGTAAGGCTTGATACATCCTATACCATGGAAGTATTTTCTTCTGTTTGGTAACCCAAGGTTTCACTTGTCATAGACCAATTTGGGGTTTAATTCCTGGTTGCTCTATATTAGTTGCATAAATTTAGAATCTACACAAGTATGTTGTATAGACCAGGGGTTTATGTGTCATTTGAAACATTTTTTCTCATTCAGAATAAAGCTTCCTTGTTGCTAATCTAGCTGGTGGATAAGTTTTTCTAGTGATCCTTTCTCCAAATGCTTCCAGGATCCCAGCTCCCCGTCTCAGTGAAAGATGTTGTAATGGAATGTTTAAAACCCCTTCCTTTTCCCAGAAGCCTCCAGTGCTTATAGCCACCTCTCGGCCTTCACAGTATCAGGCAAAAGTTTACTACTGCTCTGACCTTATCTTTAAAATTTTGTTAGTGGTGGTGATCTTGTTTTGAATATGTTCTGTGCAACATTTCTATGTGTTTTTAGTGGGAGAGTGTTTACTCAGTCTGCCATCTTGTAGGAACTGAAATAAGGATGGAGTCTTGAGAAATCACTTCCTACCTCAGAAACTACATGCCTGATCTTTGAGGACTTGGTTCTTAACTTTCTAACTTCACTTCTCTGTGTAATCCTGGCTCTCTTCATTTTAGTTTTCAGCACTGCTCCCAAATACATTTCTGTCTTTCCTCATTGTCTCAGCCCAGTGCTAGTTAATGAGATTTTTCAGTGACCTTGACTGATAGTCTCTTCTACTGCCAGAGCACCCAAGAAAATGCCTAGTACATTGTAGTCACTAAAATACTTAACTGGCTGATTGAGAATTCCATTTAGGCTTATTTCTGACTTAGCACTGTCATTCATTTCTCCAAAAAATGTTTACTTAAAGCCTACTTTGTTAGGTCCCGAGAATGCCACGAATAATCAAAAAACAGTCCATGACCTCAATGAGAGGTTAGTGGGAGAAAGGAATTCATAAATAACTAATTATTAATACAATAGTAGAGTGTACTCCTGGTCGAGCTGCATGTGTGATGTTATTTTTTTCTAAATTTTTATGTAAAAAACTTTAAGATCTATAGAAAAGTGGAACGATAGTATCATGAACACCTGAATACTTTTCACCTAGATTCCCAGCTGTTAATTAACATTTTGCCACATTTACTTTGTCCTCTTTATCTAAAAATGTAAGTTGCAGCCATCATGACACTTTGCTTCTGAATACTTCTCCAAATCTGTGATGGGGGTTAGGGGTCACTTAGGAAGAGATCCTTGTGGAAGTGATGCTGAAGCTAAATTTCAAAGAAAAACTAGATTTTCTTGGGGAAGATGAGTAGTCCAATAAGCTGTAGTAGTAAGAAACAACATGATATGTGTGGAATAAGAAGCTGTTCAGTGTTGCTAGAGAGTAAATTTCAAGGAAATGGTGGCCAGAAATGGAGTCGAAGATGTGGGCAGGGTCCCCTTAAGGAACTACTTATTACATACCATCTTCCATGTTCAGGAACCTGGAATTTAACCTGTGAATGATGAGGAGCTACAGAGGATTAGATCGGCTAGTTTGTGTTTTAGATTGATCCATGAGAATATATAAGATCAGAAGACAGGTGGACTGGGTGGGAGGCAGAATGGTGACAGAAGCATGGTGAGAGCTCATAAGGGCTTTGACTAGAGCACTGGTAAAGGGACAAAGGGAAGACATATTTTAGGTCATAGTTAGGATTAAAAATTGGCAGTACTTGTTAAATGTGGGGAACAAGGGAAAGGAAGTTCAGAATGTCAGTATGTCTTGCTTGTGTGACTTGGTGAATGGCGGTACCACCAACTGAAATACAGAACACAGAGCTGGAGCTAATATAGGAAACAAAGTTATGAGTTTGGCTTGGAAAATGTGGAGCTGTCTAGCAGATAGTCCAAGAGAGCAGTTGGGATTCAGGGAAGGCATGGCTCGAAGATACCAAATTGAGCATCACTAGGATTGACTTAGTTGGAGCTGAAGTCATGGGTGATTTTGAGCAGGATAAGTGTACAGTGCAAGAAGCATGAGCAACAACAGAGACAGAGCAATTGTCAGGAAGGTAGGTGGAAAACCAGGAGAGTACAAAATCACAGACCCAAAGGAGAAGTTTCAGAGAGTTTATAAAAACAATATTGGATGTAAACAAAGAGTTTCAATACAACAGAATTTGAAAAATACCTTTCGTACCAGGCAATTAATTGGTCATTAAAGTCTCAGAGCAGTTTCAATAAAGCGAAAACAAGCACTATTTTTAGGGACACTGAATTTTGCCTAAAACTTAAGAATGGGATAATTTATCATTGTTCTAAAATTGTCCAACATTATTACTTTCAAATGAGAAAGAATACTATTCTTATGCTATGATTTAGCAAAATAATACCACTTTACATTTTCCTGAAACTTTTCTCAATATCATGGTTATTATCAGAAAATTTAGTTATTTTACTGCTGTAAATGGTTAAACTGCTATTGTATTTTATCTGAGATAACCATTAAATATATAGAATTCTACCCTCAGGAACATGCTCTTTAAAATAACAATCAGTAGTATATGAAACCATTAAAAGGCATTCATCATTTGTTTATTAAAGTTCTGTGTTGTTCATTAAATTGATGTTCTCTCAAAATATGCATTTCTAAAATTTAGCCTTCTAGATCTTCAGCTTGAGAAGGAAATCTTGATTTAAAAAAAAACTTCTTTGTCCTTTATCTTCTAATATCAACTTTGCAAATAATAATACATAACATGTAAACATTTCTCTTTAATCTGTAAATAATAGAAATATTTAAGTAGAATCAAGTAAGACAAGGAAAACAACCCCTCAATCCTTATTTTTGGCATTATAACTTTTCTGAGCAATTCAGTTATTCAATTTTAATAAGCAACCCAACTCAGTTAGTGGTTTAAAAGTGTGTATGTTTATAAAACCAGTTATATATGTATATATAAAATTAATGAAAAATAATTTGAGTCTTCAGAGGCCTAACCTAATAAACTTGATATATCCATAATATTTAAGGTCACATGAAATTATTACATTAAAAATGTACATCAGTTGTTTACAAGGTGTTTTTTTTTTTTAAAGAAAAATAGAGATTTGTATTAACTTTAAAATGTTGGATACTTTTTATATATGATAATGCAAATTATGATGATTTTTAAATATATAAAGCAGGAAAATAGTACTTTCATCTTAATGAAATAGCACCATAGATGTCATTAATAAAAGAAGGACATTTGGCTCTTCAAACACATTGTGTCCCCACTACATAATAGTTTACTAGATTAAATGAAATTATTGATTTCTGCTTTATTACTGACATACATTTATGAGCAGTTTCTTCAGCACCAGAGCATAGTGTCAAAGGTCATAACTTTCTTTCTTTGGAAGAATAAAAGCTTTCAGATGGCAAATCCCAGAAACCTTCACTGTGGCCTTTTGCTTTTTCTCTCTTGCATAGAATTACTGGAGAGGCATGGTTGAAAGAATCATCTCATAAATCAGCAGGAGAGAGCCTTTACCCTCTAAGACTTCTTAAAATCATTGACTACTAGTAGAATTCTGCTATAGGGTAATTCCACTGTGCTTTACCCAGAGTTCGACAGTTTTCAGTAGGAAATGATTGGTTGTAACATGTCTCCTATGTCTACTATTTTATGTAAAAGAGCATTCATATTTTTAAAGCATTCTGTTTGAAATAGCTTAGAATATTTCACCTATAGTAAATGTATACATTTCTACTTTTCTGTAAAAGCCAGGTCTCTATGACATCAGGATGGACTAGTAAAGAGTCAGGAATTCCAATGTTTCCATCACTTACCTGTGTCATGTAACTAAAGCCTTTGCATCAATGGCTGGACTTTATCCTTTTCATCAAAATGTTTTGGTATCATGTAGCTAAAGCCACAGCTTTTATCATAGCTGGAACACCACTTTGCACATAAGGATGTTACTAGACATGAATCCCATTTGAAAATGAAAAACTTTTTTAATTTCATAACAGCAGCTTGAGTTTTAGGGATTAAGTTTTATAAATATGTATATATATCGATATATATGCACACACATACATACATATCTAATATATTTTTGTATGTATTTCTGTAAAATTTTCTATACCATGATAAACTCAACAATTATAATTCTAAGAATTCTTCATATCTCTGTATGTTTTGACTAAGTAGCTAGAAGAAGAAATTAGAAAAGGCCAAGAAGTGATTTTTTTTCTCCTAGAGGTCTGGTCATTTAGAAAAAAATTAAAAACTAGATTATACTGTATTCTCGAAGATTAGATCCTCTCAGCACTTGACTTTAAGATCATCTCCATATAATGAAGATGTTGCAGCATCCTACTGAAATCCTCTTGATATTTTAAAACCTCTGCCATGACTCCTTTGCCTCCTATGCAACTAAGGGCTAACTAGTTTAGTCACATGGATTAGGGAGGTAGAGAAAGGTTCTGTAGTTGGCAGAGAAATTGTCATTTTTCATGCCATAGGTTGTTTATTCTGAATAAAAGCTCAGTCTTAGTTAACAACTAATTAAGATATTATGATTGATACAAAATTTTATTTGGAGAATCAGTTATCCTCCATCTAAATTCATTTATAAATTGGTGCTGAATAATTTTTCTTTTCAAGGAGAGTGATAGACTTTTCGATGGTATCTGAAAAAAAAATGAGTGTTGAGCATTTTAATAGCCATGCACTTATTGAATAATTTACCTATGCCTTCTTCTTTAACTTGTACCAGTTGAGAAAGAAATGAATTGTTCATCTAAATGTTTTATTGTGAAGGTTCCCTCAGATTTTCTCTCACTTGGAGTTGTTAATTAATAGAACAAGCCAACAGTAGTAAATTCCTTTTTGAGTTTCTTTTCACTGCTGTCTTGGCTTAAAGATTAGCCCTTTTTGATCTTAAAACCAATATTATTTTCCCTGCAGACCTCTAGTTTGAATCCTCAGTACTCAGGGTGTTTTGAGTACTATATTCCAGAGGACTCTGGATGTTGTGATCCCAAATCAAAGACATTTATCTCTTCTTTTAAGGAAAAAGGGGATTAGGAACTTCCTGCTGCTTTTGCAAACACTAAAAGCATCCTTTAGGGCTTGGAGTTGCCCTGAGGTCACTTTTACAAATGCTTCAAATACTCTCAAGGCCCCAAGTCACTCCCAACTCTGAGCTCTTGCTTTTAAGGATAAGGGCTAGCATTCCTAATAGTCTAATAGCTTTGTGTATTGAATCAGTGAATCAATCAGATTAAAGACACAGTTGGTATATCTAAAGGTAAGTGTTCCTATCCCTGAAGGCAGGTGGGGAATATCCTAACAATTAGCCCTAAAATTCAGATTTATTTTCTTAACAGTTTTTCCATGGACGTGGTTGGTAGAAACTAATTCATTGTACAGGAAATAAATGTGAAAGTTTTGACACTTATTTTTATCTGAAGACAAGGTTTTCAGATATTTTGTTTCAGCAGATAGCCTGTCATTGGAGTCTCGATTAAATAGATACATTACTTAATAGTTCCTTTTTAAATAATGTGACTACATCAATACATCTGATATAATCTTAAACATTTCGATTAAATAGATACATTACTTAATAGTTCCTTTTTAAATAATGTGACTACATCAATACATCTGATATAATCTTAAACATTTTTAGTATATAAATATAGTATATAATGTGAAAAATATTTTACTATTTGAACTATTAGATTAAAAGAAAAATAACAGTGATTGTATTCAGTATTATTCTTATCTGGGTGTTTGAAAGCTTATCTGGGTGTTTTAAAGGAACTCTCTAAATGGACTAATCCTCAAAAGTTTCTTTTATGGGGCTGCCATTTGAATTCATTAAACAGACATTAAACATCAAAAAAATTTAAGTATTGTTTCCAAATCTTAACTTTAACGACAACAAAAGATGTCTGTAAGTTTCTTTAAGAAGCCACTGCTCAATTTCGATGCATAAATAGCATGTTTTAGGTAGAAAAAAATGTATATCATCTCTTATTTTGTATATGTATATTTTTTAAGTATAAGTGGTTAAGAGATTTGAATCATCATAGTCTGGACTAGATTATGATACTAGAAACAATTTAATATTTTAAAGCTTATGTGATGCCTAAGCAGGAGGAAATAGTCTTTATTTAGAAACTTAACCTTACCTAAAGCTTTTTTTCCCTTTAAGAAAAAAAAAATGAATTTTTATCAAGATAGGGCAATAAATTCATGCCTTGACATATTCTTCCTGCTCCAAATACATAGCAATGATAGAGAAAATATAATAATAGAAAACTAAAAAGATTTATCCTGGCTCAAAAACTAGAGAAACATCTGTGGAGACCAAAACAGAAAAGAAGCATAGAAGTTAAATGGCCTGAAGTTTTAGGCTTAGCTCTTCTTCTGGATTAAGGAAGATTTTAAAATAATTTACAAAAACCCTAAACCTTGAAGAAAATAATAAATTTAAAATTTTTTGTTTAATTTAAAACTTCTGAATTTCAAAAAGATAATGTAAGCCAAGAGCGAAATGACCTGCTACAAAACCAAATAAGATGTATGAAATGAATCTAAATAACAAAGAATTAGTAACCAAAATGTATAAAGAACTCTTGCAAATCAATTAAAAAAGAGGTAAACATCCTATTAGAAAAGAATATGAACAGGAGGCGGTTCACCAAGAAAAAACCTAAATAGCTGATAAACACAAGAAACTATGCTTAGCTTATTCTTAATCAGGGAAATGGGGAAAAAAATTTAAGGTATTATTTTACATCACTAGATTGACAAAAATCAAAATACCTGATATTTCTAAATGATTGCAAAGAAAGCTGATGGTACTCTAAATTGGTAGAGATATTTTAGAAAGCAGTTTGGAAAAACTGAAAATGCATATGCCTTTTGACTCACCAATTTCATTTCTAGGTATATGTTGTAGAAAAACACTTGCCCACGTATATAAGGAGACCTATATAAGAATGTCCTTGAAATATCCTTTGTATTAATGGAAAGTTGGAGACAATTTAGATGACTATTGATAAGAAAATGTTTACTAAATCATTGGAGTTATATATATATATGTATATATATATATATATCAATGTAGATAAATGTCAAAATGTCAATGTAGATAAATGTCAACAAAAGTTGAGCATAAAAATAAATTAGAGAACAAATATAGTATAATGCTTTTGTATAAGATTGGAAGTATTTAAAAACAGTACATATTTTGTTTATGAATACATAGATACTTAGTAATAGGACTTATAAACACTAAATTTAGCATAGTGGTTACTTCTGGATAGGAAAAGAAGATCTTATGAGAGGCAGGTATACAAAGGACTTCAACCAAATCTGTAAAGTTTATATTCTTTAAAAAAAACAAAATCTGAAGCAAATGTGCCAAAATGTTAATACTTGATAAAGCTTGGTAGAATGTACATAAATGTTTGTTATGTTATTCCTTTTATATGTTCTAAATAGTTTGAATAAATAATCTTTAGATGAGTGGTTTAAAATACATTTTCCTATTTCATTGGAGATAGAGTCCTATTAGTGGCCTCTGAAATTAAATTGTCTTATATTGCTTTAAATGTTTTTTGTTTGCTTGAATTGTTTGACAGCTTACTTAGAATTTTTATCTTAATTGTTTTGTTTGTTTGTTTTTTTACTATTTTTCTTACTGCCAAGTTCTGAAAATAGTTAAATTGCACAAAAGTTTGATACAAAGGATACTAATAATCTGAAATAACATCTGCCGTGGTATATTTAAAAAAATTAAAACCATATCTGTGCTTGGCCCCAGATTGTCTTAAATTGCTTTAGCAGGGCCTTTGAGTTATCAATCAGATTGCCACATGGTTAATTCAATTTGGGAGATAGCACAATTATAATAACCAGATCATGCACCATTATTTTGGTTGTCTTAATGATCAAATTGGATGAACAATTAGGGATTGAATCAGCTGCTTTTCAGTTAGCTATTATAATACCCAAAGAAAGCAAATCCACCTGAGATTTGTGGATTTGGTTGAAACACATAGCAAAGGCTGCATTCTAGAAGATCTTTGCTGGTACAGAAAATGAGCCTCTCTGAAGGCAAAAGCTATTATATGAGACAGAGGTCTTTGTCTGTCTTTGACCAGTGGTCAGTGAACTCTGACCAAGCATTTCATTTCACCATCTTGACCATAGTGTGAATTGCTAGTGATTGATTAATTAACCCTCTAGAGTTAAAGACTTATCAGTGTAGAAAAAAATAAAAAAAGATTCTATGTGAGTTTATTCATTTTATTTAAAACGCTAAAATGCAGTTGTGTGATTGAAGGCTTGGGAATGCCTTCATCGCTCCATTTTAATTTGACCCAATCTAAGTCCTATATCCAAAATCATTTACCGTTTTCTTAATCATTTCACCTTGCTGTGATCGTTCCCTTTCCTGGCCCTCTTTCTGTGTAACATTCATCAGAAAGTTGTCATCTACTTATTTAACTTTTTACTTATCACTTACATCTATATTCAATGAGCAAATGTTTTTTGTGCACACACACATAATATATAGATAGACACATGTATGCATAGACACACAAATATTAAAACTTTTTATAACATATACACACATGTATATATAAAAGTGTGAATCGTTACAGGTGAGAGAAAAAACAAGGAGACCAATTATGGGGCCTTTCCAATAGCCAGCTCAGAGATGTATGCATGAGTTGGAGCAATAACCAAGAAAGCAAAAAAGAAAGTTTACCAGTGAGCTATCATTGCATAACAAACTACTCTTAAGCATGATGGCTTAAACTTTAAGTATATATTATTTCCTACAAGTCTAGGATCAGTTGGGTGGCTCTCCTGACATGAGCCAGGATTGGTCTACATATAATTGTAGATGTCTACCATCTATAGTCTGCTAGGAGGAGAGGTGCTGGCTGGTCTAGAGTGACCTCAAACCGCATGGCTGCCTATTGGTTGAACCTCATGTCTTTCATCATCCAGCAGGCTATCTTGAGTTTGTTCATGTATCTGTGGCAAGTTCCAAGAGAGTAAGGGTAATCACACAAGCCTTCTCAAAGAGTAGAAATAGCACACTGTTACTTACACCCCATTTTGCTGACCTAAGCAATTTTCAAGGGCAGCTCAGATTTGAAAGGTGGGAGGAGCTGCAAAATTGTATTAGAAAGAGCATGGATTTTGAAAAATGAAGAATTCCAGATCCTTTGCAGTCAGTGTACTACAGATGAAAAGGATATGAGAGAAGGTATGAGAATGGAGATTTGGTATTCTCTACCCTTGAAGATAACTTGAAGGTTTATGGTTTGTATTTTTGGTTGATGATATCATTAAATCAGTTTGGAAAGAAAGATGGGAGTAGGTAGGCAGAAAGCGTTAGTGGGACGGGAAGATGAAAAGGGAAAGAATAGGAAAGAATATAAATGAGTGATAAGGAGAATGAATTGGTCCTATCATACCAAACTCTAGGTGTCTTTTAGCCATATTGTTGATAGAATTGAAGATTTTCCAAGAGAAAAGTTGAAATCTAGAAATATATAGATTTAGCAGTTATTAACATCCATATTGGGTGCCAGAGGTTGATGAGGCTGCCAAGGAAAGAGTGTAGTGTACAAAATTAGACAAGCTAAAGAAAAATCAGCCTTACAGTTAAGGAGTGAGTGAAAGAAGAGGAGTCATTGAAATGGGTTGAGTAGGTGGTAAAAGAAAACAGTGATGTGGAAGTCAGAAAAGGAGGAAGTCTCAATGTGAGAGAATTCCACTGTCGTAGGTGCTTTGGAGTCCAAATCAACTGAGTATCTGAGGATCAAGGAGCAGTCGTTTGATCTACCACTGATGGTCTTGATGGGGTTGAGAAGTAAGTAGGAGATGTAGTGATGGAGAAGTGAAGTGGAAAAAGGAAAAGGATATAGAAGTTTGAAACAGAAGCAAGCTTAAGAGACCATTTGTGTAGGGTAGGGAAAACATGAGGAAGAGTTGGAAGTTAGAGGTTCTAAGTGAATCAGTACTACAGAAGAATGGGAAGAGATGGACAGAATTAAATTCTTTGTATAAAATACTTAATTTAATCCTCACATCTCTGAAATAAATTTCTCACCCTTTTATGGATTAAGAAATTAAGACATAAGAGACCTTAAGTAACTTACAAAATCACACAGCTATTAAGTGGTGGATCTAAATTCACTGTTTCTTTCTGAGCCCCCTCCATAAATTTTTTTGTTTGTGTATCTTATAAAATAATATCTTCTACACAGCCTTTTAGAGGGGAAGAGGCAAGTCCTCCAAGGGTCAGTATAAGGTTTCATGTTTCCTTCTATCTCCCACTGTGTCTTAGATAAAATTTGGGGATTTAGCATATTTTTGATTGATAATTTTGATAATATTAGATAATTCGTATATTTAAGTTGATCAAGAGTCAAATGAATGCATTGAAATAGCTTATAGGGAAGGCCTTTAGATTTGTTAAAAATAGAAATATGATTTAAAGACAAAAGTATTTAAACATACCTGCAGTAAATATCCTAGACCAAGAAAACAAATTCAGAAACACAACCTAAAATTTCAGAAAGTGAGGCTTTTAAAGATAAAACTCTAGATCCACATCCTTCAGATAAGAGTATAAGAGAAAGACACAAAATGTATGAGTAATTTAGTGGTTTGGAGTTAGAGAACACCTTTCCATATAACAATTAACTTGCAAATAACAATTAACTTGCAAATAGACCTGTTCAACTCATGTAGTAGCTAATAAATTGTATATGTGTAATGAAAAATACAGAATAACATTCCTATAATGAGTGTAATTAAGTAGATTAATATTAAAACAAATAAGAAATAGTGCTTAACAGTTGAAGGTGAAGAATCTGGTGGAAATGTTTGTGATTTTGAATATGGCTTTCTGTAACTTTTAAAGGCTTTTGAAGTTATAGAAGTAATATATGCTTACCATGAATCTTGAAATAGAGAAAAAAATGAAGTGCTTAGTTCCTCTAGAGATAGTCATTGTTAATGGTTGTGTAGATTATTCCAGAACTTTTTTCTATGTATTTACAAACATATATTTGTTTACATACTCAATGTTTTTTTCCCCTTCAGTTTTAAGAAACTTTATTGAGGTATGATTGATGCACAGTAAACTGTACATATTAAAGTACACAGTTTGGTGAATTTGACATATGTATGTAGTGATGAGACCAATGAAGATAATGAACATACTTACCACACCCAAAAGTTTCCTTGTGCATTTTGTAATCTATCCTTCCCTATTCACAGGCAACCACTATGTGCTTTCTGTTACTATCAATTAGTTTGCTTTTTTTAGAATGTTATATAAATAGAATCGTATATGTACTTTTTTGTTTGTCATTCATCTATGTTGTGTGTATAGCAATAGTTCATTTTTTTACTGTTCAGTAGTATTCTGTTCTATGGACATACCACTATTTATCCATTCACTTGTTAGTAGACATTTGGGCTGTTTTCCAACAGTTTAGGGTATTACAAATAAAGCTGCTGTGAATATTCATGTACAGATCTTTGTGTGAACTATGAGCTCATTTCTCCTGGCTGACACCTAGGAGTAAAATGGCTGAGCTATGTAGTAGGTATATTTAACATTTTAAGAAACTTTCAAGCTCTTTTCCAAAGTAGTTGTAATCCCATTAAATGGATTGCACTCTATATTGTTCTTTAATTTTTTGTTGCACTTAGTTTATAGACACTTTGTTTTTGTCATTGACCTCCTTGATACTGTTGAATCATTATCATGTCCTTACATCTGTAATCACAGCCATAAAGAAATTTAATTAAACTATCTGTAAGGTCTTATAGAGCTTTAAAAAATTTTTAATTCTATTAATTACTTATTTCCCCAGATAACCCAGAATCTTAAAATTTATTTCACAGTTCCAGCAGGAGTCACTGTGAAATAATCCTGGCCAAGTATATTTACTAGTATGCCAGCTCCCCTACTTTGTCACCAAATTAAAATGTTCTAGAAGCTATTTTCACAATTGTTTAGCAGTGATTAGTAGAACCATGATTTGTTCCTTTGTTTTTTAACTTTGTTTCCCTTTATTTGCACCATTTATTCCTGATCTGTTCCTTTTCTTTGACTTTTTACTTTTCTCATTTCTTGTCATGTGATATTTTCCCCTTCATTTTTTCCATTTTGCTCTTTCTCTTTTCCCACTTTCTCACTAATTCTTTTGCTTCAGTCTCTGTATACACAGACTCCCCATCAGCAAATGCTTATTTGTGGGAAATAAGACTTACCAGCCCTCTAAAGGGGTGCTTATCACAGAATAGAAGGAGTTGAAAACACTGCCTTAGTGGCCTCCGAGCATTGGTATGTTTCCAAAAATCTTTAAATTACCTTATGCCATTGATGATCATTTCCTTAAAAGAAACCCAGGATCTCAATTAAGTCATGTGGAAAATTTGCATTAGGCTGTAATAGCACTTTACACAAAGTTGGAGAATCCAGCTTTATGATAGGTTTTGAATGTAGTTTTATTCATATTAAAGTCACGATCCTTTCGGAATATCAGTCTTAGGTCAAATGGCTGAGGTCATCTAACTGAGAGTGGGTAGCCGTATCATAATTTCTGGGTCCTTATAAAAAAAAAAAAGCATTATATCTTCAAACACCCATAACTTCATTTTTGCTTTTTTTTTTTATTAAGAAAATCAGTTTTGTTGTCTTTTTCGTCAGAGTCATGTTGCTTTAAGTACAAAATCTTTTCTGTGACATTCATTATAAGCCATCAAAGAAAAAGTAAGGCTGTTTGGCCCTCTCTACTGCCAATAACAGGCATTAAAAAGCAGATTTTATCAGTTAAATTTCCTTTTCTTGAGTGAATGTGACACTCGACAGCATATGAAATATGAGCTGCAAATTTCTTTTGCCCCATTCCTATAAAGTATGCATTGTTTTGATTTGCCTTATTGAACACATTATAGGGGATTTCTGTATGGCTGTGGTCCAGAATTCTGTACTTTTATTCTTCTGAGTTAAAGGTTACATATAATTTAGCAAAAATTTCTGAAAGAGTTCATGCTTTCCTCAGTTAAAAATTGTTTTGTGAGCATCAAATATAACCTATATCTCCTCTACCCAAATAATTCAAAGGCCTTTAATAGTCCAAATAAGAGTAAGTCTGTTTATGTAACAGCTTTGAGCTGATGAAACTTTAGGGAGCATGATTACATAAATTTGATTTTAATCTGTAGTTGGATATGGTTAGACATGCTTTTGTCCTACAGAAGGTGCATTTTTGGTATTTGAGATAACCTTGAATGTTCTTCATATCATTAGGAGCCTTTTTGTAGATAAGGAAGCACTTAAAAAAAAATTTCAGCTTTATTGAGGTATAATTAACATAAAATTATAAGATATTTAAAGTGTATATTGTAGTGATTTGATATATGTATACATTGTAGAAGGATTCCTCTCATCGAGTTAATTGATACATCTTTCACTTCACATATTTGTCTTTGTGTGTGTGAGAACATTTAAGTTTGACTCTCTTAGTAAATTTTAATTATGCAATTCAGTGTTATCAACTATAGCCACCACATTTACATTAGCTCCACTGACCTAATTCATCTTATAGTTAAAAGTTTGTACCCTTTTACCAAACCTCTCTCTATTTCCACCACCCTCCAGCTCCTGGCAACTATAGAAACATAAAATTAGAAAAGTGGGTAGCACTTTTATAAAACAATCATTCTCAAACAGAAGAATTCAATAACGAGTAAACCATAAAAAAAAAAAAAAATCCACGTTTGCATTTGTACCTACTCATAGTCTTGCATATTGCTTTCAAATCTGATCATGTATCTCTTTTGCTTAAAATATTTCAGTGGCTTCTCATTGCCTTTAGAATGCAACCCAAATGCTTACAGCTGTTATTTTCAAATTTTAAAGTGCACATAAGACACCTGCACATCTTAGAGAAGGGCTGATTGGCATTTGGTAGGTCTGGGGTGGAGCCTGTTCTGTGTTTCAAACGAGTTCTAAGGCTGGTCCGAAGACCGCACTTAGAGTAGCAAAGCATTAGAGCATTAATAGGCAAGGCTCTTCATCATCTGGTCCCTGCCTGCCCAGTGGCAGCATCCTTTACAACCCTGACTCTCCATGTTTCCACTCCACCTCACTCTCGAATTCTTTTACACACCCCAGAGTCCACTGTACACACAGAATTCCTGTTCTCTGAATGTGCTCTGTTATTGCTCTGTGCCTTTCTTTGCCCATTCTCTACCCTCTGCCTGGACCAATCTTCACAATCCCTTGCTGCTTACTAGTCCATCAGCCCTCAACCATACATGTTACCTTTCTTTCCTGACTCTATCTTGATTGATGGCTGGGGGCTGTTGTAGCATTATGTGGGTTTTACTTTTTGGGAGATCCTTAGATCTAATGTTCTTAGATTCTGGTGTTTTTAAAAGAATATCAAATGGATTTGCTTATGCTAGACAAGAAAGTCCATATCGGAGAGTAATATGGAATGTTGGATAAATAATTGTACAGTTAAGTTGACGTTGGTTCAAATAGGTAGAAAGAGGAACAGTTGTTGAGAGAAGATCCTAAACCCCTCACTGATGACTTTGGGAGTAATATAATATTCAATCAGGTGGAGAGTTGGGGAAATATGTTTTGTTGCTACTTCTTGGAATTTTTAAATGGAAGGAAATTGGAGAAAAGGAAACTGCCTGTTCTTTATGCATGGATGTCTGTTTCTACTGGGAGAATAGACTCACAAGACCAGATTAGCATTTCTGCCCTACAGTGCTTTGGCAGACTCCTTGTGTGGACCTCTTATGTCTCTAGGGCTGAAGCTTGGGTGCAGTTTTTTTAAAGCGCCATTTTAACTCCCTGGCTCCACTGTGTACTAATTATATGACTGAGCAAGTGGCTTTACTTCTGAGAACATATTTCCCTACCTATAAGGGAAAGTAATATTACTTACCTGTTAAAGTTTTCAGGAGTATTAAATGAGTTAATGTATATAAGATATGTAGTAGATTAATTCTCTCTTCTCCCCTTTAAAAGGACTGTGTGCTTAAGTCTAATAAAAAAAAAAGCTACAATATTATTAAAAACCTCCATTATGTTGTGGACAGGTAGCTTAGAACTCAAGGTCTACTTTATGAATTCACTTCAACAAAGATGACTGATGCGTGTGTGTACATTTTTTTCCTGCTATCAATTAAATAGGCTTGGTCTTTAATTTAACAGCTATTAGAAGATGAAAGAGATACCCAGATATTTCATAGTGAGTGATTCCCAGTTTATTAATTGAATGTCATACATAGAACATTTAATTGTAATAAATTGTGATTATATAAACTTTAATGAATTATGCTGCATAATAGGCATTTCTTAAATATTCACTGAATGTCAAGTTATTATGTGGAAAGGCAAGAAAAACCATGCCTTTTATAATCTGGGAAAGAGATATATAAAACAATGGAGAAGAATACTACAAAATTTAGTCAACGAATAACAATATACTGCAGCTCTTGAATTGTTTTAAATGTCTTTGAGATAATCTTTTGGAAAAGTAAAAGAAATCCTAATAGAAATATTTCTCCTCTAATTTTGATGGATTTTATATTCTCATTATAAAGTTCTACACGAATGAAGTTGCTAAGTGACATGAATTTTGATACAAAACCTCACTCTTCATAGTGCTTTCTTGATCCTTCTGTTTCTCTGACTGATGCAAAGTGTAAAATTGCATGGAATGTTCTTCCTGCACAGTTGAGCTATTAAGCAGAACTAATTCTTTATGGAATGACAACAAGGCATAAGAAAGGCATCTCTTGGATTAGGCAATATAAGGCAATCACTTGGCAAACGACTGAAGGGGAAGTGGTCTTGGTAAAGACAAAGCAAAGGCGCTTTTCTCTTCCCCTTGAATTCGTAGGAGCCACACAAGTTGAACAGCTTTGAAGCTGGTTAATGTGGCTTACTAGGCATGTTTTTTTCTGTACCGTTTCCTGCTTGTTTTTGCCAGCAGAGGGGCCAAGAATAATCACTTGATAAACGCATTAGCATGTCTCATACACTTCTTCTGTGACCACACACTGTTGCTGGGAAGACAGATAATTTGAGAAGAGGAAAATCCCAGTTGGGAACATCTTTCAAAGTGAGATCAGATTTTACTCCCAACTAACAGGATTCTGTCTAGATTATGAGAGTACCATATGGAGACTGATTTAAAAAAAAAAAAAAA
>NW_011888866.1:7982520-7984937 GCF_000151845.1 Pteropus vampyrus
TTTTTTTTTTTATTAAGAAAATCAGTTTTGTTGTCTTTTTCGTCAGAGTCATGTTGCTTTAAGTACAAAATCTTTTCTGTGACATTCATTATAAGCCATCAAAGAAAAAGTAAGGCTGTTTGGCCCTCTCTACTGCCAATAACAGGCATTAAAAAGCAGATTTTATCAGTTAAATTTCCTTTTCTTGAGTGAATGTGACACTCGACAGCATATGAAATATGAGCTGCAAATTTCTTTTGCCCCATTCCTATAAAGTATGCATTGTTTTGATTTGCCTTATTGAACACATTATAGGGGATTTCTGTATGGCTGTGGTCCAGAATTCTGTACTTTTATTCTTCTGAGTTAAAGGTTACATATAATTTAGCAAAAATTTCTGAAAGAGTTCATGCTTTCCTCAGTTAAAAATTGTTTTGTGAGCAGCAAATATAACCAATATCTCCTCTACCCAAATAATTCAAAGGCCTTTAATAGTCCAAATAAGAGTAAGTCTGTTTATGTAACAGCTTTGAGCTGATGAAACTTTAGGGAGCATGATTACATAAATTTGATTTTAATCTGTAGTTGGATATGGTTAGACATGCTTTTGTCCTACAGAAGGTGCATTTTTGGTATTTGAGATAACCTTGAATGTTCTTCATATCATTAGGAGCCTTTGTGTAGATAAGGAAGCACTTAAAAAAAAATTTCAGCTTTATTGAGGTATAATTAACATAAAATTATAAGATATTTAAAGTGTATATTGTAGTGATTTGATATATGTATACATTGTAGAAGGATTCCTCTCATCGAGTTAATTGATACATCTTTCACTTCACATATTTGTCTTTGTGTGTGTGAGAACATTTAAGTTTGACTCTCTTAGTAAATTTTAATTATGCAATTCAGTGTTATCAACTATAGCCACCACAGTTTACATTAGCTCCACTGACCTAATTCATCTTATAGTTAAAAGTTTGTACCCTTTTACCAAACCTCTCTCTATTTCCACCACCCTCCAGCTCCTGGCAACTATAGAAACATAAAATTAGAAAAGTGGGTAGCACTTTTATAAAACAATCATTCTCAAACAGAAGAATTCAATAACGAGTAAACCATAAAAAAAAAAAAAAATCCACGTTTGCATTTGTACCTACTCATAGTCTTGCATATTGCTTTCAAATCTGATCATGTATCTCTTTTGCTTAAAATATTTCAGTGGCTTCTCATTGCCTTTAGAATGCAACCCAAATGCTTACAGCTGTTATTTTCAAATTTTAAAGTGCACATAAGACACCTGCACATCTTAGAGAAGGGCTGATTGGCATTTGGTAGGTCTGGGGTGGAGCCTGTTCTGTGTTTCAAACGAGTTCTAAGGCTGGTCCGAAGACCGCACTTAGAGTAGCAAAGCATTAGAGCATTAATAGGCAAGGCTCTTCATCATCTGGTCCCTGCCTGCCCAGTGGCAGCATCCTTTACAACCCTGACTCTCCATGTTTCCACTCCACCTCACTCTCGAATTCTTTTACACACCCCAGAGTCCACTGTACACACAGAATTCCTGTTCTCTGAATGTGCTCTGTTATTGCTCTGTGCCTTTCTTTGCCCATTCTCTACCCTCTGCCTGGACCAATCTTCACAATCCCTTGCTGCTTACTAGTCCATCAGCCCTCAACCATACATGTTACCTTTCTTTCCTGACTCTATCTTGATTGATGGCTGGGGGCTGTTGTAGCATTATGTGGGTTTTACTTTTTGGGAGATCCTTAGATCTAATGTTCTTAGATTCTGGTGTTTTTAAAAGAATATCAAATGGATTTGCTTATGCTAGACAAGAAAGTCCATATCGGAGAGTAATATGGAATGTTGGATAAATAATTGTACAGTTAAGTTGACGTTGGTTCAAATAGGTAGAAAGAGGAACAGTTGTTGAGAGAAGATCCTAAACCCCTCACTGATGACTTTGGGAGTAATATAATATTCAATCAGGTGGAGAGTTGGGGAAATATGTTTTGTTGCTACTTCTTGGAATTTTTAAATGGAAGGAAATTGGAGAAAAGGAAACTGCCTGTTCTTTATGCATGGATGTCTGTTTCTACTGGGAGAATAGACTCACAAGACCAGATTAGCATTTCTGCCCTACAGTGCTTTGGCAGACTCCTTGTGTGGACCTCTTATGTCTCTAGGGCTGAAGCTTGGGTGCAGTTTTTTTAAAGCACCATTTTGACTCCCTGGCTCCACTGTGTACTAATTATATGACTGAGCAAGTGGCTTTACTTCTGAGAACATATTTCCCTACCTATAAGGGAAAGTAATATTACTTACCTGTTAAAGTTTTCAGGAGTATTAAATGAGTTAATGTATATAAGATATGTAGTAGATTAATTCTCTCTTCTCCCCTTTAAAAGGACTGTGTGCTTAAGTCTAATAAAAAAAAA
>NW_011888866.1:7985957-8006671 GCF_000151845.1 Pteropus vampyrus
AAAAAAAAAAAAAAATTTAACCCAAGATTAAGTAGCAGTTGGGAAAGATGAAAGACAAAGTAAATAGCGGTTTATTTTCATTTTTTCAGCTCTAGAAAAGAAGATAAGGAATGTTGTTAGTAATTTAATGATGTTTAACAATTATAGAACACTTTTTATGTCCTTGGATTTTTTTCTTATTGGCAACCTGTTCCTATTTATTTTGCTTATGTGTGATTTTCCTTGTTCCTAATCTTTTCCTTAAATTCTCACCAGACAGACCCTTTCTCTCAAAGCATTACATTTCCACGTCTACTTTCGGTCTTCTGTATGATCTGGTCCTGAAAAGCCACTCTAGATGCTCGTCATTTTCTAGTTACTGCTGATCTCTTTAGGGTATGCACCATCGATCCAGGAAACATAGGCCAAGGTATAGTTAAAGAGAACTGTATTTCAACTGCAGAAGAGGATGTCAGGAGAAATGGCTGTGACTTCAGCATTGCAAATCTTCATTCAGTATAACTCTTTTCACCTCTGTTTTAGAAGAGTGGAAATATGAATGTGGCACAAACGTGTATGCAAAACAGTCAATCTATTTTAGCATTCAGTAGAGCAGGTGAATCCCGAAGGAACTCTCAAATGTTCAGCAGTCTTGGTCAGAAATGAATTCTTAAACCCTGTAGCAACTCTAGAAAATCTGTTTCTCATGTGAGTTTCCTTAGATCAAACCAATTGGTTCCAGGACCAAATTCTCTATATTATTTCAAGCCTGGCCTGATGAATCTTTATCAGGTTGAATATTATGAGACTTCCCAAGATGGGCTCAGAATGCCAGGGATCCCGGGAAGCTTCTGCAGAGTATGTTGGGCAGCGGCCTGTAAAAGGTCTGTGTTGGAATTGCAAACCTGCATTGTGCTGCTGGCATCAAGCAGCTGGGCTGGGCTAATCAGGAAGGGCTGGCTTTTCAGGTGTCTGTGTGTATGCGTGTTCCCATATGTACACGTAATGCCTTATTGACTCCTTACTTTCCTAGCGACTCAGCAAAGGTGTAACTGCTCTCCCACCATTTCCAAGGTAGAGGAATAGGAGGCTCTAGGTTTCTTACTCCTCCTGTTCCTCAGGAATGTAGATCCACTTCTAGTTACTAGGATAAGTATTTTTGTGTACACTTTTCACATATAGTAGTCTAAAGATAATGTAAACTTAGTTCTGCCATCTTATAGTTCTTCAGAGTATTATTATACACGCGTTATACTGTAGATGCTCCAGATGAAGGAGATGGTGACTGAACTTGAGGTATATATGTACCCAAAGGCATATTCATGTTTATCAGGTATCCGTTGAGTGCCATTTGTATCTGTGGTGCTGTGCCAGGAATACAAAGATGAAAAGACATAGGCCCTGTCCAATGGATATGAGCAGAAAGTATAGCTTTGAAGCAAACAGGATATTTCAAGATCCTGGGAGTAGGAAAGAGTTTGATAGTTCTACTTGGGAAAGTCAGGAGCAACCTCACAGTAGGGAAGATGCTGGAACTGGCTTTTAAAATTTATGTGTGCTGTCATCTTGCTTAGTTTATAATTCTTTGTTAAGAGTGGTTAGAAAATTAAAAGCCTTTCTGTTGAAGGAACATAGCCTTTTGGAGATTTATTTTTAATTATTTTTAATTTACATATAGTAAAACTTACTTTTTTGGGTCCATAGGTCTGTGAGTTTAGACATATGCATAGTTGTGTAACCATCACCACAATCAGAATACAGAATAGTTTCATCACCCCAAAACATTCTCTCATGCTGCCCATGTAGTCATACTCTCCCTCTCCCCTAACTTCTAGCAGTCACTATATCTTGCATTTTCAAGAATGTCATATAAATGAAATTATACACTGTGTAGCCTTTTGGATCTTGCTTCTTTCACTTAGAATAATGCATTTGAGATTTACTTGTGTTGTTGAGCGTATCAATAGCTTGTTCCTCGTTATTGATGAGTAATATTCCATTGGATAGATTTACTACAGGTTTTTTATTCACCAGTTGAAGGACATTTGAGTTGTTTATAGCTTTGGGCTATTATGAATAAAGCTTCTATAAATTTCTTGTACAGGTTTTTGTGTGAATATAAGTATTCATGTCTATTGAGTAAATATTTAAATATGAGAATACATTAAGTGCATGTGGTAAGTATATATTTTAACTTTATATGAAACTGCCAAGTTATTTTCCAAAATGACTGTACAGTTTGCATTCTCACCAGCAATGCATGAGAGAGTTCCAGGTATTTTACATCTTCACTAGCACTTGGTATTGACAGTGGTTTTTCATATGAGCTATTCGTATAGGCGTATAGTGGTATCTCATTGTTGATCATCTTTTCATGTGTTTGGTTGCCATTCATATATCTCCTTTGGAAAAGTATCTGTTCACATCTTTTGCCCCCTTTTTAATTGGTGGTTTTCTAATTATTGAATTTTGAGAGTTCTTTATGTATTCTGGATACAGATCCTTTATCAGATATGTGATTTGCAAGATTATTCTCCCAGTTTATGACTTGTCTTTTTAGTCTCTTAACAGTATTTTTTTAAGAGCAGTTTTTTTGTTTTATTTTAATGAAGTCCATTTTATCAACTGTTTTCTTCTATGAATTATATTCCTGGTGTCATATCTAAGAACTCTTTGCCTAACCCAAGGTCACAGAGCATTTTTATGTTTTCTTCTAAAAGTTTTTTGGTTTTGAGTTTCAGATTTAGATCTGTGACTCATTTTGGGCTAATTTTGTATAAAGTATAGGTCAAGATTAATTTTTTGTAGATGGGTGTTCAGTTGTTCAAGCATCATTTGCTGAAAAGACCATCCTTTATGGAATTGCTTTTGTAACTTTGTAAAAAAAAAAAAAAAGTTGACATATTTTTATTGGTTTCTATACTTTTTCTTCTTTCTGTTCCATTGATCTGTGTATCTGTCCTTTTGCCAATACCGTGCTTCCTTTTTACTATAACTTTATCATAATTCTTGAAAATATTGTATGTCTTTAAATCGGGCAAGGTATGTCTTCCAATTTTGTTCTTTTTCAAAATTATTTTGGCTATTCTAGTTCCTTTGCCTACCATTAACATCTTACAATGGGATTTAGCTTTTTATTTTATGTATAAGGACAGGCTTGGCCTGGGAAAAAATGCCTATCCTTAGTCTTCTACCACTTTTTTCCCCCCATATATTTTGTGCCCAACCATCTTAATATTTACTGACTACTTAATATATTCATGCCGTTAAGGATTTCCTTCTCCAGACTTGTCCAAGGGCCTTTAGATCAAGAAGAATATAACCATCTTCATCCTTTTTCAGAGGCATGGTATCTGCTGGCTAATGTAAGTTGCAGATAGGAGGGAGGTGGTGATGTGGTTCATTGAATTCACTCAAAAAAGCATTTACTGAATGCCTGTTGTATGCAGGGCACTGTTCTGGCCCCCTAGCAAATACACAGACAAATAAGACATGTTCTTTGAACTCAAGGAATTTATAATCTAAGGTAAATGTGGTTTGAGACCTGAATAAATTGGAAAGTTAGAGAATTCCTGAAACTAGTTATTAATCAGAGAATTATTGAATAGCAGTGAGTGGGCCAGCTGTCAAGAGGAGACTTGAAGAGCTTTGTGTCACTCCAGGAAAAGGAATTGAGCTTAAGGAGTACCAAGTCTGGCATTTGGCAGAACAGAGTTGATAAAATATCAAAGAAGCAAAGAATTCTCAGGTGTTATCAAAGGTGTCTTTAATGTGAATACAGTAGAAATATATTGGAAAATAATTTAGACTGTGGAAACTTGGCTTGTAGAATCTATTTCTGAAAGTCCCTGGTTCCCAACTTAGTTACAAGGTTTCTAGCTTTCTAACTGTTTGTATTTATTTGGATACATATTTTGATCTAAATGCTTCCTTTGAAAAGCAAGTGTATACCTCTTAGCACCTAATTGTCTGAATAGCCACAGATTCAAGCAGTATACTATAGAATAGCTTATAGAATAACTATTGTATACACAGTAGAGTGGGAGGAAAAAGTAACACAGTGATCATATCTGTCTTGTGTTACATATTTTATTAAACAGATAAATTTTTTTTCCTGTAAAATGTACCAAGTAGCTTCTCACCAAATCTTAAGGATATAATAAGTTTCAACCTCTGTTTGAAACTTGTACCTTGGTTGATTTTTACCTCAGTGGGCAAAGCATCAGTTACCCTGATGCTTTGCTTAAATGATGGATCAGCTCTTGGCTTACTTCCTGTTCAGTTGCAGGCCAGTCTTTAAGTTTGAAGACTCAAAGTGAATTGGACCTGATGAAGTAAGAAGTTGGTGTTATGTTTTGACAAGTAAGGCCTGCCATAGACAGATGCATGATTTGAACGACCAGCGTCATAGAAATAAACTTTATGCTAATACGCACACGCCATATTCCTTGATGGACTCTAAAATTGTGGGCATTCAAGAATCTGAGATAGAAATCTCCATTTTCTTGATAAGCTACTTATGTATTTTCCCAGAGCTATTGATTGGTGACTTAGAGCTGTAGAAACAGCACAGAGGCGCTGGAATGTGACTACTGGCCATGTTCCCCTGCCATTTAGGACTCCCTAAGGAGGGGGTGTGACAGTAGCAACTGATGCAGTCCTTGACCAGCTGAGACCTCCAGAACCCTTGGTTAATCTGCAATGTTAGGGCCACCTATGTAAACCTTGCATCAAGATTCTGACTGACTGAAGTATTATCTATTTCGTGAAAGAATATTTTAAGTGCAATTTGCAAAAGAAAGTGATTTTTTTCATGTATTAGGGAATAGTCTATGAACTTAGTTTAAATGATTGGCTTATTTCAGATTGTGTATCTATAATTTTTAGTTGGTTTTAAAATCAACATGTATTACATATTTCATTCATTGTAACCTTTTAGAAGCATGGATGACACATTAGTTTAATATTGTAGTCATACAATTCCAGTGTAGAAACATATCACATGTTGCTTTTTGATCAGATAAAATTTGGAGAACATTTTCCTCTTAGCATCTTTGATCCTTTTTTTCTCTGACTATAAATCATAGAAGCAACTGATTAAGTAGACAGGTGAAGAGGAGGAAGTCACAAATAAAATAGGCACTTACATTTATTGTGTTTGCAAGGTTGTTTTTGAGACTAGCGCATGTTTCTTAAGACCTTGTTTCTTGCCTATTTTATAGAGCTCTGGCCTCTTAACAGCACGGCTTTAATGACTTCTTGTGGGGCTCTTGGTTTATGTTAGCACTGGCTGTGGAGGGAAGAAAGAGGTCAGGTTTCACAAGGAGCCTGTAGACTTGTAAAATCATACCTAACTGGCAGAAGCAAAGTCCACATCAAGGAGGAAACCGAGATTTGCATAAAAACTTGAGCTGTTTTACCATTTAAATAAATGCAAAATGTTTCAATTATGCTGAAAACAGTTTGTGAACTAAAGTTTGAGGGGACTCTAACATGCATTGTAAAGGAAGCATTCATTTACTCAACTTCATGCCCCACTTAAAAAAATCGAAATAGAAAAACAAATACTTGCTGGGAAACAAAGTTTAAGACTAGCATGATATAGCTATTCATATTTGCATGTTTTTCTAAAGTTTTAAGTTTTGATGTAAAAATTTATGTTACTTATCTTTTTATTGATAAGTGGTTTTCATTCAGACATTCTCTTTCTTGCAAGTTTCAGACTTTGAGGGCACTGACTAGGGAGAGAATCAAGCCCACAGATCATAGGTGATGTCTACCTAAGGAATGAGAAGTTCAACATACTAAAAAGGAGGCAAATAAAAATTAAATGAGAGATTTTATCAGATAGAGCAACAATAGAAAATTTATGAAGATAGGCTCTTTAATCCATGTCCCATATTGGCATATAAAATTTATTTTAAAATATCATTACTTTGCTTAATTATGTGTATTATAGAAAAAAATAAGTACAAAAAAATCACCATATATAATCCTACCATTAGAGATTTGAACTTAATTACCTATCTTACTGTAATCTGTCTCCCATTATTTCATCATTGAAGTAGAGGATTTTATCTTCTTCAAATAATTTATCTATTCACATTAAAAATGGGAAAATTATTTCTATTTCCTCGCATTTTATGTACCTTCAAGTAAAAACTACATAGTCTGGCTTAGTAGAAAAGAAAAGAAAAATGGTAAATCTTAGACTACTTCTGCCTTTGTTGGAGCTTTAAAGTTTATTTTTATTGCATAATGGTCACTGACATCTTTTGTTTGCCTTTTTGAAGTCATCATTCTGAAAGTAAAAGCAGTCTATTAATAGCAAGGTATCTATTACTGTTACCACCTCCAGCACCACTACTAGGAGTTTACTAGGTGCCAGGAGGTGCCTTGAGTACATGCTCATATTATCATCCTCTGTGTGTGTATGTGTACACATATCTATATATAATTTAATATTATAAGATCTTTATAAAATATTAATATCCCCATTTCACTGAGAGATATGGGGGCTTGAGTAACTTGTAAAGCTGCAATTCTTACCCAGATCCATAGGTTTTAATATCTGCTCCCTTAACCACAAGGTTATATTGCTGTACCATCTCCCTGTAGCCACCTAAATTATACCCTGTATTATACTGGATTTTATTCCTAATTTTTTAAAACCAGCTAAGATTTTTACCTTAGTCTTAATATCCTTTACCTCAGTGTTCGAATGCTTAACTTTTATCATCAAGAAATGACAATAAATTAAAAGTGGAAAAACAGCAAACACTATTCCTCCTAAGCTCATTCCAACAGAGCCTCAGAACTAAAAAAATTGTTTTCTCTGCTAATTTTACATGTTAAATGTTGCTACTTTTTTAGGCCAGTATTATAAAAACTCAAGAATGTCTTTCTTTAAATCTTAACCATTAGTTAAAAAATCAGGATAAATAGACATTTGAAAGTGTTGTGTTATTAATCCCTGGCCTAATATTACAGCTTCCCAGTCTGAACATGTCCCGTTTCTTCTCATTCTGATGAAATGAGGGTCTTTAATGGTGTTTCAGCAGTCCATTTGATCTCTTCTCCCATGTTCTCTCTTTAGACACCATACTGTCTGCCAACCCTCCATGCACGGATAGAGGCCAGAAACCTCAGAACCATTTGGGTCCTTCCTGCTATTTCCCTTGAACACCTCACAGCCAAAGCATGTTGTTCAGTGCACAACATCTATGTGCCCTCCCCTCCATTCTTATAATCTCTTTCATTATTCAAACCCCCAACTGGTCTCTCGTCTACTGTTCTAGTAACCTTTTAAATGATTTCCCTACCTCTAAGTTCTCTCTCTCTCTCTCTAGTTATTTGGCTTTTTGACAATCAAATGTATGAGGGCTTAAAACTAGGATAATAATAATAATAAAGGAATAGCTCATATTCCCATTAGGTAAACTTTTTTTTTAATATATTAAAAAAAAAAAAGATTTGATTCCTAAACAAATTTTAGACTGAAGTAGTATAATTCAATTTATATGCATCCTATCTTTCCTATTTTTAACAGGTTTCTAGAAATAGAGATACTCTTGTTTGAGATGAGAGCCATAGTTTCAAAATCCCAGTATGCAGGAGTTTAAAGGTGTTATTCTGTTTTGGAAATGTAGGAGTTTTACACATATTCTTATTCAGCTAGAAAGCCAAAACATATTAACCTGTCCCTGAGGAATAGAATTGCTTGGAAGTAGAACCAGTAATTTTTATCTTGCACAAAAAATTGGGGGATCTCAAACTTTTACTCATGAGAGAACGCATATAGGGTCTCTGGGGAATGCCAGGATTCAGATCTCAGACTTACCACTTACCAGGTGCAGAACCTCAAGCAAGTTGCTTAATCTCTCTGAGCTTCAGTTTCCTTGGCTGAAAATTGGGGCAATAATAGTTGTGAGGATTAAATAAACTAGAACATGTCATGCACTTAAAAGACTGCCTGGCAAGAAGATATATGTTAAGCTATTGTTATTTGTCATTATTATAATTTCTGTTCTGTGCTTTCATAATACTCAGTACTTTTCCTTCAGAGCATTTATCACAGTTTGAAGTTATATACTTGCATAGTAATTTAGTTAGATGCCTTTCTTCATCACTATATACAGAGATCCCTGATGGTAGAGCCTCTGTTTATTTTGGTCATCATTGGATCCTTGGCACCTAGAATGTACTAGGCACTGAATAAATATTTGTTGAATGAATGAATGGATGAACTTAGAAGAGATTAATTTAGTCTAAAATTTTTCCAAAATAAATGTAATTAAAATCCTTTTCTGGATTGGGGAGATAGTTAATCTGGCCTGTTATTTTATGGATAATTAATTGCATGATTCAAAGCCCTGAATGCTTGAGTTAACTACAAACTAAATGAATAGCATACTTATACAGATAATGAGATTGATAATTCCTTTGTATCATAGTTATAATGTCTATCTTTCATAGCAGAGATATTTACTGTTTTTTAAATATAACTACTTAAATTGAATATTTAAATTCTTTTGCATGCTTATCATATAAACAGTTTGGTTTCAGAGTAATTGATGCTAAACTACTTTTCTTTTTTTTTGGCAAAAAACTAGCCAACAAATCTGTTTACTGGGAATGTAGATAGTTGACATAAAGAAAGATATTTATTCTTTTCATGTAGCAGGATATATATACATATACTTTTTTTTTTAATAATTAGACTAAGCAGTTTAAAGATTTAAAAGGTGGGGTTGCTAAGGCACAATGCTTTTTGACAGCATTGAAAAATGCAATCACATTTTATTTGTGAGATTTTTCCTTTATTGGTTTTAGCAGTTATGGGTTGTCTTATAGAAGCCTTTGAATTAATAGATGGTAGCCACCTGTGAGTCAAATGCAGCTGTATAAAACACTGGTGTATGTCTGAAGATGTTTTTGAAGGGGAGATGAAGGGAAACAGGTCAGAAGAAGAGATAACACTCATAGTGGCTCTGGTGAGAGGTGTTGGGACAGGGACAAAGGAGTGAATTTGACACGTGTTTAGGAGTTAAAATCAGTGGGAATGGGTGATTGAATGAAGAGAGTAAAGAAAAAGGAGTTGGTAGTATATAGCTCAGGTGAGAAGTTGAGTTGCATAGTGGTGAGAGATATAGGTTTGGAGGGAAGAAGATGATTTCGTTTTGGACATGGTGAGTTAGAAGTGCATTTTATAAATTTCTGGTGAAGATGCCCAGTAGGCAGCCATGAGTATGAAGCTCTGGGGATGGGAGTCTAAATGAAAGAAATATTTGGGGGAGTCAGGAGCAACAGATGGATGTAGCTAAAAAGTGAAAGTGAATGAGATCACCCAAGGAGAATGTGGAGAGGGAACAGAGAATCTCTGGAAGGAAAGGCAGAGAAGGAGAGCCCCTGAAAAGGAAGACAAGGAGTCAGAAAAATAAGAGAACAAGGAGTGTTTAGTTTCATAGACACAGTTTCAATAAAATAATAGGGAAAGTAAGTAGATTAGATGTTTGAGGCATAAAGTCAGAGAGGAAGAAGAGGAGACAAGACAACTAGAATAAACCACTCTTTAGAAAAGTTTTGGTCTAATGGAGAAAAGAGAGAGTGGATAGCTGCTAGAGGAATATGTGCCATAAAGAGAGGTTTGGAGCTTTGTTGTTCTTCTGGTGTTTTGAGGTTGGGAGAGACTTAACCACCTTTATAGATTGAGGGAAGGAGCCAGAGAGTTTGAATACGTAGGAGAGAGGTAAAGAAAAGGCAGATATATCAGGGACCCAGAGGGGAGGGAAGTGGATGGGATTGGTGCCCAGATGGATGAAGTACAGACAGAAAGATGGCAACTGATTTTCATTGTTGAATCATGAAGGCTCTTTTTCTTCAGTCTCAGAGGTACTGGTGAGAGTCCCAAGGAGTATTTGACTTTATTTTCTCTGGAAAAAATCATTTTGCCAGCAGGTTGAATTTTCAGAAGTGACCAAAAAGGTAGACATGTTAAATACAAAGATGTTTTAGGGGAGTTAAAAAAAATTCTTTATACTGAAAACCAGAGTAAGATCAAAAAATGCCCTTACTTGACGGATGTGTTAACTAACCTTATGTCGGTAATCATTTACCAACATATGTGTATCAAATCGTCAGGGTATACACAATGTTATTTGTCAGTTATATCTCAGTAAAGCTGAGGAGAGGAAAGAAACTAGATTAGTAATTGCCTAGAACTGGGGTCAAGGAGGAGATGAGAAAATTAGGGAGTGATAGTTAAAGGATATGGGATTTCTTTTTGAAGTGATGAAAATATTCTAAAATTGATTATGGGGATGGTTACAAACTGTGAATATACTAAAAACCATTGAATGTATACTTTAAATGAGTGAATTATATGGTGTGTAAATTACATGCTATGTAATTTATATCTCAATAAAGCTGTGCCTCCTCCAATCCCCCAAAAAGCAATACCCTTGCTGAGTTAGAAGATACATACGTTTAGCTTTTAGTTCTCAGAATTTTGTAACTCCAGCGTTCTAATACATTTGAACTAAAGTGCAAAATTAGTTCAATTTTTATAGTAAGAATTCATAGAGTTTTCATAGACTTATCCATCTGGGAAAGTGGAGGGGGTAGGGAGCTGCTTAAAGAAAAGATTCAGAGGGATCGTATTGTTTGGTTAGATAAGATTCAGAGTTAAAATACACAGGTTAGAGGGAAATTACTCAAGGCAGAGTGATTGCTTTTAGTCTCGATAATCACAACATTTATAAAAAGTTTTGTATAAACAGCCCTCACTATATTGGCTTATTTAATCTTTATAAAAAGTCTTTAACAGAGGAAGGACAGATTTTTATCTCTAAAAATAATACCACTAAATTATTGGGCACCATTTGAAATTATAGTAAACAAAAAATAATAATAAAAAGCATTATATTCTTATAATAGTCTTCATATTTGTACCTTACATTTCTGGCTACTGTGTTTAAAGATGATAGAATTGGAGAAAATCCAAAAATTTTCAGTTTGATTCAATGAGTATTATTTTAGTGCTGAATCTGCCATTGACTGTCTTAAGGGATCCTGCAGACTGTGACCCACTACCGACCCTCAATGAGCTCATAATGTAGAAGGAGAGAAAGATTATGAATAAGTGGTTGTAATGCTGTGGGATAAAAGTAGCAATAAAAGTCTGCAGTGTACAGTAGTTGCAGAGAAAGGGATCAGGAACAGTTTCTCAAAGAATGGGACAAGTGAACTATACTCTAAACAATAATAGGATTTTATCAGGTGGACAAAGGGATGGACCTGAGATATTTGAGAGAGAAGGAAGTACTCATACAATGCTCAGAGCTATGGAATATCATGGTGTGTTCGGTGTTTGTGGAACATAATTGTAAGTGGCTGAAAACAAGGCAAAAGTCTTGCAGAGACTAATGAATTCATCAACAACACAAATTAAATTTGCATTTTTTGCCTGTACTCTGGAGGTATATCACCTAACAGGTTCCTGCAAGACTTCTAGACAGGTGATAGAGGACTGAATCAAAGAGAAGACTATTGGGGATGGAAAGCAGTCAGATATGAGAGAGATATAAGGTATATGGGATAAAACATATTGAATTGGGTGCCTGATTCAGAAGTTATTCAAAGAAATAGAGCTGGAGGAACTGCTTTGTGAAGAAAAGTTAAACTATACTAGATATTTCAGTCTAGAGAGATAAAGGCTAGGGAAGAATTAGATAAAATTCCCATTTCAGAGTCTATAAGTTGAATAATGACAATCAGAATTAAAAGTCACCCCCTTTCTATATGGAAAAGGTAAATATGGGACCAATAAGAGAAATTAGTACTTCATAAAGCAGGCATTAAATTTATGGAAACTTAGGTCCTCATTCCCCCCAAATATGAATGTATTTGACATAAGTTTAGTTAATTATAGAAAAATAAGCTTACATTGTTACTGAAAAATCAGGCTGTTATGATTATGTACCTGATATTTTATTACCTGATTCTTTAGTAGGTGGGGCATAGTTTTGATCCAAAATAAAAGTATTTGTAATAAATTAACATCCTAAAAAGTGATTATAGAAGCAATTAAAAACTGTAATCATTCCTAGAGTTCGATGTTCTTGAACAGTGGTTCTCAAACATTTTAGTCTCACTCTTTATAGTCTTAAAATGTATTGAGGACCCCAAAAAGCTTTTATTTATGTAGGTTTAATCGATTGATACTATTAGAAATTAAAACTGAGAAATTTTTAAAATATTGTTTAATTAATTTAAAAATGGAAACATTTTTAAATGTTAATATGTAATGACCCATTACATATTAATATAACACATTTAATGAAACATAGCTATTTGCCAAAGCAAAAAAATTTTTAGAAGAGTGGCATTGTTTTGCATTTGTGCAAATCTCTTTAATTAGCTTAATAGGAGACACCTGGATTCTCACACCTATCTGCTATTTTACTGAGTCTGTTGTGGTATCACCTATCTTGTAGCTTCTGGAAAACACTGTACACCCAAGAGAAATGAGAATGAAAATGCAAATGATGGTGATTTTGAGAATAGTTCTGACATTGTGGATCCACTGATAACAGCAGTTTGAGAACCTCTTTTTTTCTCAAGGAAGGAGAAATTTTTTGTTATATATACAAAAAAAAAATTACTTTATCCCCACTCCAACCACTTTGGAGGTAGATGCTTTTAAGAATATTTTCACCATTATTCACTGGCTTTGTCTTATACCTCTAAAGGGCTGTGATCCATTTACAATCTAATGAAATCAAGTCCAAGGCAGAATTTGTTAGTCTTCTGTGACCTTTAATCCTTTTCAGTCTAATGAAGCATTAGTCATCTAGATCACATTCCCTCTATTTATCTTCGTAACTTCTCACTTTATTGATAAACTGTAAAGGCATATATATTTTTTGAACTGCAATATGAGGAGAGGGGAGTAAGACCTTAACTGGGGCACTTTCTTTATATCCTGGAACACGTGGTAGAGGAAAGGAAAACCACACTATTACCTGAAGTCTGAACTCTGTCAAATGTAAAGCCATGGACCCTGAAGGCCTGCCTAGAATGGTAAAGAATTATCTGTAGGAAATATCAACACTTCAAGATTTATCTTTACTTTGGAAATACACGAGTCTAAAAATAGCCTCTTGAATCTCTCCACCTTTTGTTCTTCAGACACACCATTTATCTTCTCTCTCTCCTTTTTCATTCTGCTCCATCAATACCAACTTCATTTGATTCCACGGAGTGACATATGTGTCCAATCAGAATCAAGTCTTTGTTTTCATTAAGGTATCTGTAGAATCTTGCCATTCTCACTGCCACCACCCAGTTCTGTCATTTCTGTTTAAACAACCTGTTGGTCTTTTGAGTTGAGGCTCTTCTTTTCTCACTCCATCCTATGTAACAGTGTCTGATTAATTTTTCCCAGACACTACTATTATGACACTTCTTTGCTCAAAATTTTTCAGTGATGTCTAAATTTGTACCACAGTACAAATACGCTTTATCTTTACTCTCCTTCCACTTTCCCACAAACCCTTAATCTGAAATATTCTACAATAGTTAGTCCTGGCTTTTTCTTTACAATCCTGTTAATACAAGACATACATTTCTTCTGTGTTTGCCTTCACATTATTTTTTTCATGTTATTCCTATTTCCCCTCTCCATTTAAACCCAATGTATTCTTCAAAGCTCTACTCAAAACCAATCTTTATAAATGGTTTTTACCTGTCGAATCTGTCTGTATTAATTTCCCTCTTCTCTGAAATAGAATAGATCTGAAGTTTGTACCACACAGTTTGGTATGTAATTACATACCATTCTTAATTGTTTTTGTTTCAATTATGTTAATTTTTTTCTCAAAACAGGTTGTAAGTTTCTTGAAATTTAGAATTTCATCCTGGGAAAGACCACATCCCTTGAGCTCAGCAGCTGCCCTATGATTTTTTTTCCAAAATTATTCTTTAAATTACAATTGTGCGAGTTAACTTGGATTGGTTTAACGTCTGGGCAGAAGTTCCAAATCTGTTAAATAATATCTAGCATAATGTTATTTCCAAGTATAGTATAATAGTGCTTGTACTTATTCTGAATTTGTCAAACTTTTATCTTATAGCTATTTCTGCATTTGAAGTTCAGCCAATTTCTACTGAGGTCCAGGAAGGTGGAATTGCTCGATTTGCATGCAAGATTTCATCGAACCCTCCTGCAATCATAACGTGGGAATTAAATCGAACAACTGTACCTTTAACTATGGACAGGTAAATGCAGCTTTTGTCTTTGGAGATGATGCAGGAGTAATGAAGACTTCATAGTGAGCCTGTACGAGGGAAAGACCATTACAAAGCTCATTTTCATTTATAGTAGCAATAATTAACTTAAACACTTTTCAAACTTAGGCAAAGAATTAGAGCATTAGTCTTTGGCACACGGGGCATAATTCCTGTTTTTTCGTTCAGATCAGAATTCAGACAACCTATCTTACTGTTTTGTTCCTTTCCTCAAGTATCTTTTCCAGCCATAGAACCACCTGAGTACGTGGATTGCAGCCCAAGGATTTGGGAAACCAAAGTACACCTTCACTGCTGGCAATAGCAGTGCTGGTGTAAGGGTCTCCCATGTATGCCCTGGTAACTGCCCACTTCTGTCTCTGTCTTCCACTTCCCAATCTCCTCTCCACTATACACACATACACACACATCCCTAAGGCTCTGAAGGTGATTAAGGTTTAAGGATCAAGAACCTGGTAGTAACTTCAAAGGGTTTGATTCTTGTCATAATGAGTAGCAGTATTCCTAAGAAGACGAACATCATTTGCTAAAATGGTAGGACACTAGTTGAAAGAAGTTATTCAAGGAAGTGCTTTAAAAAAAACCCTTACATTCAGGTGTATCTTGGGGAATACATCTGTATTAACAGGCAAAAAATTGTGAATTTGAAGAAAATCGTAGTAAGCTCTAGGCCACCAGTTAGCTATATCTAAGCTACAATGTCGAATGAGACTGTGTAAAATTAGACTGATAGAATTCACAAACCACACACTGTGTAATTATTTATGCTTTAAAGAGCTGTAGTGACTCAAATGAACACAAATTGAATCAAACTAATACTTTAAAAGATCTTTAATGTATTGCATTTGGCTCTTTAAAAAGGTTAAGTATATTAAATCTTATAGAATATATGTTAAAATATAAAATCTGCTATAAAATGTTTAATCATCTTTCTCATAACAGGATAACTGCCCTACCAACAGGAGTACTACAGATCTATGATGTTGGTCAAAGGGATGCTGGAAATTACCGTTGTGTGGCTGCTACTGTAGCCCACAGACGCAGAAGTATGGAGGCCTCTCTGACAGTGATTCCAGGTACTATATAGAATTTGTTTCATCAGTTTTTATTGGCCCAGCTATCAATTTTTCTTCTTTGGCTATAATGACATGCCATAAAGTAGTACTTTAATTTTATTTAAATTATTGTAATCTATTTGGAAAGTGTAATCTTAATACATTTTGATGTATTAAGCAATTCTTCTTTCACAGGCAAACTTGTTTTATGTTATGTTAGTGTCAACATTTTTGAGACTGATTTTTTTGGATAAATATTTCATTTTTGTTTTTAAAAAATAAAAAAGTGCAAAAAAGTACAAAAAAGACAATGATAATCATGCATTTCTACCAGAATTGTCCATTGTCAATAAAGAGATATTTGTTTCCATTTTCGTATTTTTTTGTTTGTTGTTTTAAGACAAGCATAGTTTGCATTTGTAAAAGTAATGCATACTTATTATAAAGATTAGTGTCTACAAAAGTAAAAAATACATAAAATTTTTACATTAAACAGTGTAAAAAAGCACAAAGATATGTTTTAAAATATTCCCAATTCCAATACCCAGAAATTATTATTGTTAACATTAAGCGAACAATTTTATATATTTTGCTATACATGAATATATTTAGAAGGAACAAGCTAGAGAAATGAATATAAAGAAAGAAATACATGTTTTATTACATGGAAGTATACATAGATACTAGTTTTTATTTAAAAATAATTAATTTAAATTTACCTGAATATTGTGGAAGAAAACTTGGACTAAAAACATTGTTAAACTTCACATAAATGTTTACATTTTACAAGAGAGATTACTTTCCCAAAATCCTTTAAGGTTAAAAAGTTTTTTGAAAAAAATAAAGAGACTAAAATTATATTTTTGATGCTACGTTTTAATTTTAGGTAATATCAATTAGTTTTTTGGTATAGATAAAAAAAAAAAAAAAGCACTCTTATACTTCTTCCCTTCTCCGTGCCATCACATGAATTCTTGACAAGATTAGTGAAAGCATGAAATGAATGTTTGAACTTCAGTTAAAAGTGAAACAATCTAAATGTTCATCAACTGATGAATGAATAAATAAAATGTGTTCTATTTATATAATTAAATATTTTATTATTATTCAATTAAAGGCAATGAAATGCTGTCACGACATGGATGAACCTTGAAAACATTATGCCAAATTAAAAGAACCCAATCACAGGGACCATCTAATATATGGTTCCTTTTTTTATGAAATGCCTAGAGGTAATTCTAGAGAGATGGAAAGCAGATTAATTTTTGCCCAGCAGTGGGGAGCAACTGCTAATGGGCATGGGGTTTCTTTTTAGGCTGATAAAAATGTAAAATGGATTATAGTAATAGTTGTGCAACTCTAAAAATCCTAAAAACTATTGAATTATGTACTTCAAATGGATGAATTGTATGTCATGTGAGTTATATCCTGATTGTTTTTAAAAAAAGTGAGTAACTTAAGAATATTTTCACTCATTTCAATAATTATATCTTGCTTATGATTTATTTTTATATTCTGCTTTTTCCTCCCCAAAGCTAAGGAGTCTAAATCCTTCCACACACCAACCATTATAGCAGGTCCACAGAACATCACAACATCTCTGCATCAGACTGTTGTTTTGGAATGCATGGCCACAGGAAATCCCAAACCAATCATTTCTTGGAGCCGTCTTGGTAAGTCTTCTCAGGGCCGGGGGGGAACGTCTTTTCCTTAAGCTTCGTTCATTCTAGTGGAACTATTAAAATGTTTATTTTATATGCAAAACACATGTTTAGCAGTTAATTGGCTTTTAACTTTTCCGGATTTCAGCATGTAGAGGTAAAGTTTTATGATAGGATTGTTTGGAGAGTGATCTTTTGACCTAATTTTAGATAATACGTCGTTTTAACTAAAGTATTCTCTTTGAAATAGATCACAAGTCCATTGACGTCTTTAATACTCGGGTACTTGGAAATGGTAATCTCATGATATCTGATGTCAAGCTGCAACATGCTGGAGTATATGTTTGTCGGGCCACCATCCCGGGCACACGCAACTTTACAGTTGCCATGGCAACTATAACTGTATTGGGTATGCTTTCTTTCATTCTGCAATCAGGAGAAACTTACATTTTAACATTTGCTGTTTTAGCTTATTCATAGCTTACTCCTACTTTTCTTGAATTTTATAACCATTGATATGAAGGTTGATATGAAGTATCGTAATCTAATGATGAATTATAGGAGGAAAAGTTCTATGCTAAAATATAACTTTTTCTGAAGTCACCATCCTGTTTGCTTGCATGACATTACATTTCTTCTTCTTAAAGCTTCCCTCTTATCTCCTTCTCACTTACCCACAAATTCATATACCTATTCACCAATCTAAAAATTTAATTTGTTGATTGTTTATATGCATTAACAAGGGGCTGTGTATTCGGCTTAGTTAAGTAGGATTATGGTACACATTTTTAGAGTGTTTCTATAGATGGTCTCAATAGGGAATGCCTGGGGGTAGTGGACATATATCTGAGCAATGCAGAGAAAAGACATGTGGATAGAAATATATGCAGTATATAGACAGGAGGCTCAGAATGTCAGATATTTTCAGAGATGGGTCTTGGTCAGTTGCTGTAGTCTTCCTTGACTCCTTATATCATTCCTGTTGGTACCACAGAAATATTTTTTTCTTTTTCTTTCTTTTTTTAAATAGCTCCTCCTCTATTCGTTGAATGGCCAGAAAGTTTAACGAGACCTAGAGCTGGCACTGCTCGATTTGTATGTCAGGCAGAAGGAATCCCCTCACCCAAAATGTCATGGTTGAAAAATGGAAGAAAGATACATTCAAATGGTAGAATTAAAATGTACAACAGGTAGGCTATGTCACTTTGCTACTGTTTTAGATAAGATATAATGGCTTTAGTAATTTTTGTGTGAAATATCAAGTACTTTAGTTATCTTGGTATTTTAAACTACAGTAAAATAAATAAGAAATTAACCTAAGATTATAACATCAACATGCCATAGATCCTTTTATATGTGAATCATGGACATGGTTAATTATACTAAAATGAATGTTGGACAGTTCCCCAGACCTGGGTTCTAGTCCTGATAAGCCACTAGCTAAGTTATTAGCAAGCATATTAATTCTTAGGGAATCTCAGTTCCTTCTTCCATAAATGAGGAAATTAGAAGTTCAAACTTAATGATTTTAAGAACTCATTTTTATTAGTATAAATATAAATTTTCTGTAACATTCTTATTTGTTGCACAAAACTAAAATTTTTTGTTGACTTGAATTTTATGTAACATTGCAATATATAAATTATATAAACTAGATGTTATTACAAAGTAATATACTTTCTTAATAAAAGCCAACTTTTTAAAAGGAGATTAAGCTGTCATATAAAGCAAACAGGATATACGTATCACAAGTATTTACATAGACTCAGAAAATACGAGTAATTTTAAGTAATTCTTATAGATTTTTCAATAGGGCTGATTATACATTTTTTTGCTCTTAGTAACTTTTATTATTTAAAATGAGAGTACAAAGCAATGTGTAACATTTGTTTATATCGTTCTTAGAATTTCTCATAGAAATAAATAATTTTTTTCCTTTCCTCAGTAAATTGGTGATTAACCAGATTATTCCTGAAGATGATGCTATTTATCAGTGCATGGCTGAGAACAGCCAAGGATCTATTTTATCTAGAGCCAGACTGACCGTAGTAATGTCAGAAGACCGACCCAGTGCTCCCTATAATGTGCATGCTGAAACCATGTCAAGTTCAGCCATTCTTTTAGCTTGGGAGAGGCCACTTTATAATTCAGACAAAGTCATCGCTTATTCCGTGCACTACATGAAAGCAGAAGGTAAGCAATTTGAAGAGTGTTTATTTTTAAGTGCCACTTGCTGTCAAGGATTTGTTTTCAGTATGAATGATGAGTTATGTAATTCACAAAATATTTTTGAAGTTCTGTGGCATTTATCTCTTTTAATAAAATACTTAATATATCACCTGTGTATCTATTTTTGCTAAATTTTGTATTGTTGTATACTTTGTGTATGTAAGGATAGTATATAAGATTTTTCTATCTAGAAATAAGTACCATCTCTGCCAGGTAAAATATAGAGTGGTATACTTACGAATTTCATTTCAGCAAAGGTATAAATTCTTTAACTAAGACTTAATATACCAATTAAGTATGCAGTTACAAAGGACCAATGGTATAACAGCTTAATAAAATAATCTAACTATGGTAAACTATGGTCACTATAGCATGTGTTTTTTAAAAGGGAAAGTAAACATTATCAAATTACCCATATGTTTGATTTTATATGTTTTTAATGTTTTTCTGAAATCGTGTAGAACTGTCTGAAATTGAACAAGACATTATTGATATCTCATTATTATCTCATTATATGAAAGTAAAAATCAGATCTGTCTTCAGATTTTTATTCAGAACGATTAGTTCCATTCCTGGAATCTTTTTTATCCTTATATTTTCTTTTGGCAAAGATTTTAGAGGAAAAGGAAAAACTACTTATAAATTCTAGTGATTTCTCTATTGATTTTTCATAGAAACCATAGTAGAGGTTCACAGATTTTTGCTCTGTACACAAACAGCCTAACTTTTATGCAATAGACAGTAAAAATAAATCCAAACACCCAAAGAATGGCAATACAATAAAATTGTCCGTAGAAACAGGTGGTTTGTTGTTGTTTGTTTCTTGTACTTTGAAGTTGTATTTTGAAAAGGAATATTTTGAATTTAAATCAGGGGTCATGGTAGCAAGAAGAATGAAAGTCTGATAACTGAGCATGTTGGAGTATGTTAATTCCCTTTTCAGTGATTTAGGAAGGTAAAAGGAATGCTGGTTTTGGTGGAGACCACTCTTGTTCCCTATTATGGTTGTTTCATTAGAGCCTCCACATGCGGCTCAGTGGTCTATTCAGGGATGGAACAAGGCTTTTTAATTCGAACTTAAGGACCTTGTTTGGTAGGTCAGAAATCGTACTATGCAGTCCCTAATTAACGAGCCATTAGCCAGTCTGTTGTGAAATGCCTCTAATCTTGTCTAATTAAAATGCTATCAAGTTAATTCAGAAATGTGGGAAAACTTAATAGTGGAATTTGCCTTCTGTTTTGTTTATAAATTGGGTGTGGAGAGAAGGGGCTCTGTCCTGAGAGAGTTTTGATTAAGCTGCCGTGCGTTTACTGTGAATTGTTCACAAAGCACAGTAGCCACCAATGCTCTTGTTCCACTTTACAGGTTTGCTCTGTAGGAATTAAATCCCACAAGACAAGTCCTCTTCTATACCTTGCCATGCATATTTTAATTAACAATTGCTGAGAATTTTTTTCCTCTTTGAAAAAAAAACTCACTGTG
>NW_011888866.1:8006721-8028052 GCF_000151845.1 Pteropus vampyrus
CTTTTAGCTTGGGAGAGGCCACTTTATAATTCAGACAAAGTCATCGCTTATTCCGTGCACTACATGAAAGCAGAAGGTAAGCAATTTGAAGAGTGTTTATTTTTAAGTGCCACTTGCTGTCAAGGATTTGTTTTCAGTATGAATGATGAGTTATGTAATTCACAAAATATTTTTGAAGTTCTGTGGCATTTATCTCTTTTAATAAAATACTTAATATATCACCTGTGTATCTATTTTTGCTAAATTTTGTATTGTTGTATACTTTGTGTATGTAAGGATAGTATATAAGATTTTTCTATCTAGAAATAAGTACCATCTCTGCCAGGTAAAATATAGAGTGGTATACTTACGAATTTCATTTCAGCAAAGGTATAAATTCTTTAACTAAGACTTAATATACCAATTAAGTATGCAGTTACAAAGGACCAATGGTATAACAGCTTAATAAAATAATCTAACTATGGTAAACTATGGTCACTATAGCATGTGTTTTTTAAAAGGGAAAGTAAACATTATCAAATTACCCATATGTTTGATTTTATATGTTTTTAATGTTTTTCTGAAATCGTGTAGAACTGTCTGAAATTGAACAAGACATTATTGATATCTCATTATTATCTCATTATATGAAAGTAAAAATCAGATCTGTCTTCAGATTTTTATTCAGAACGATTAGTTCCATTCCTGGAATCTTTTTTATCCTTATATTTTCTTTTGGCAAAGATTTTAGAGGAAAAGGAAAAACTACTTATAAATTCTAGTGATTTCTCTATTGATTTTTCATAGAAACCATAGTAGAGGTTCACAGATTTTTGCTCTGTACACAAACAGCCTAACTTTTATGCAATAGACAGTAAAAATAAATCCAAACACCCAAAGAATGGCAATACAATAAAATTGTCCGTAGAAACAGGTGGTTTGTTGTTGTTTGTTTCTTGTACTTTGAAGTTGTATTTTGAAAAGGAATATTTTGAATTTAAATCAGGGGTCATGGTAGCAAGAAGAATGAAAGTCTGATAACTGAGCATGTTGGAGTATGTTAATTCCCTTTTCAGTGATTTAGGAAGGTAAAAGGAATGCTGGTTTTGGTGGAGACCACTCTTGTTCCCTATTATGGTTGTTTCATTAGAGCCTCCACATGCGGCTCAGTGGTCTATTCAGGGATGGAACAAGGCTTTTTAATTCGAACTTAAGGACCTTGTTTGGTAGGTCAGAAATCGTACTATGCAGTCCCTAATTAACGAGCCATTAGCCAGTCTGTTGTGAAATGCCTCTAATCTTGTCTAATTAAAATGCTATCAAGTTAATTCAGAAATGTGGGAAAACTTAATAGTGGAATTTGCCTTCTGTTTTGTTTATAAATTGGGTGTGGAGAGAAGGGGCTCTGTCCTGAGAGAGTTTTGATTAAGCTGCCGTGCGTTTACTGTGAATTGTTCACAAAGCACAGTAGCCACCAATGCTCTTGTTCCACTTTACAGGTTTGCTCTGTAGGAATTAAATCCCACAAGACAAGTCCTCTTCTATACCTTGCCATGCATATTTTAATTAACAATTGCTGAGAATTTTTTTCCTCTTTGAAAAAAAAACTCACTGTGAAACAAAGCTTTTTGAAGCATATTCTGTGCCTCCCAGTTCTTTTGCTTTCAATATAAATAAAAGAATAACTTGTGTTAGTCAAATTTAATAAAATCTCTAGAGGCAAAATGAAATCTTTTGCAGGACAACTTTTGGGTGGTTTTGTTTTTGTAAAGAGTAGAGCCATTATATTCCCTGCAGTCTCTCCATTTATGTTTAAAAGAAAAAAGAAGCCATAAGTTTAAGCACGTAAAATTTACACTGTTAAGAATTACAGTATTCTGCAGCATTAAGCTCTATTGTGTTACTGCTGTTTATTGTCTCTGCTGTGGGTTTTGACTAGATGTTAAATGAAATTTAGAGAAGATTAATTATTTTCAGTTTGATTTATTCAGGAAAAATATGAACAAGTAATTTGTAGCAAGACATACTTACTTTTAGAGAATAAGGACCTTCCTATTCACATTTTTTAAGGGGTCACACAAGAGAGTAGCCTCAAGGACTAATGTTTAATAGTGAGAGAAAATGGTCTTGTTAATTTTATTTTGAATATTCATATTTTTAAACACTGATTCTTTAATGTAGGCTTAAATAATGAAGAGTATCAAGTAGTCATTGGAAATGACACAACTCATTATATTATTGATGACTTAGAACCTGCCAGCAATTATACTTTCTACATTGTTGCATATATGCCAATGGGAGCCAGCCAGATGTCTGACCATGTGACACAGAATACTTTAGAAGATGGTAAGAAAACATGAATCTAGTTCATTTAAGTATGAACATTAATATGTGTAGTCCATTTCAATAAATAAATGTGTTTTAAATTAGAAAAAATACCTTCTTTTTGGTTTAAAAAACAGGTATAGTAATCAGCAGGCTAATCTGCCATTTCAGATCTGACTCTTGCTTTTTGACAGTAATAGGATAAAACTAAAGGAAACTTTTATTTATAATTTACAGTATAAATTTAAATAATAAAATTCTTGTATTGTTGTATTTCTTCAAGTATCCTAGTCTAAACTGTAAAGGCATTGCTGTGTGTTTGTGTGTGTATATATATATTGTTGTTTGTTGTTACTGAGTAAATTCTCTAGGCATGAATAAATATAATGAGAGTTACATATCGAGTGTATACAATGACTGGGGGTCAGAGATATTAGACTTCTGAAAGTCAATTAAAAAAATTTTTATAAAATTATATAGTAGTTAGTTTATTTTTAGATATAACAACGCTTATTCTACTTAAGGAGGAAGATAATACATGTTCAGTTTGTTACCTAAGCATGGGCTGGGAACTAAGTTGTGGCCGGTCTCCGTATACTATAGTGGTGGGACATTCCATTTATTAAGACAGTCCTGGAGAACTGATTCTCTTCCTCTGACTCTCATCTCTCTTTCTCCCTCCAGGGGCTCTAGAAGGCCTATGTTTATGTTCTGCAATGTAAAAAGGGAATTATTTAACGTGCTTAATTATAATATTCTCCCTTTACAAATGTTTTCTCATCCTCAAGAAGTGGTCCACCCTTAGTTTTCAAAACATTTTTCTATAAATGATTCCCAATTCTTTTTCTTTGTTCATTTGGTCCCATATCTCTTACTTATATCTCTGTAATGCCACTTACTTAGATGTTTATAAATTCAGAGTTTGATTAAATGAAAGAATTAATGATCTGGATACTGAATTCCAAACCTCAGTTTTACTCTAAGAGCCCATCCCATTTTAGAGTGAGCCACTGTACATAGGACCTTCCTGGTTATCTCATTACATTTAATAACCTCTACGTGCATGCTCAAGGTGAAACACAAGCTGGTGTTTTGCGTTTTGTTGTGTTTTTTGCATTTTTGCTTTTTAAGATGTGTGTGTGTGTGTGTGTGTGTGTGCGCGTGTGTGTGTGCGCGCGTGTATGTGTACGAGGTGTATTCATACACACACACCTCATATCCTTGAAGGAAATGGATCTAAGCAATAGCAAGCTTTGATTATGATCTGAAAGTTTTCTCTTTTAAGCCTTTCTTTACTCTGCAACATTTTTATTTAATGAATTTTGTTTTCTGGATAACATACAGATCTCTGACACTGCTATTCAAATTTCTGCACAAGTCTATCCCCATTTCCTAAGCTCATATTTCTCACAGATGTGTGTTTCTCCTAAGTTGCACAGAAGTGAACAGCCAATACAGTGATCACTTATGGAGCATTTTATGCCTGTGCCTATTCTAAAAACCTTTCCTCATTATCTCCTTTAATCCCTACTGTAACCCTACCATAGAAAGACTATTGTTAGGTAAGAGATTGTAAAGTACTGGAGATAACAATGTGGTCTTTGTCTAGTCTGCCTCGATCTGTTCCTTCGCTTACAAGTTGTGTGAACTTGGGCAAATGATTTGATCACTTTGTGCCTCAGTTTCCTCAACTAAAAGGTAGAAATGGTGATGGTACTTCTTTCATTCGGTTTTTGTAAGAATTCATGAGTTCATACACATGAAGGACTCAGAAATGCTTAATAAATTTTCTCTTTTCCACCTATTTCATTCATTCAACAAATATTTATTGAGTACCTGCTATGTGTTATTCAATATTTAGTAGAGAACAACAGGCAAAACATTATTTCTGACCTCATGAAGCTTACTTTCTAGTGGGAGAGGAGGCAGGGGAGCAATTAACATGACAGACGTTCGTGTTAGATAGTGATAAGTGTTGAGGAGAGGAGAAAGGAGCAGAGAAGGGGAGTATAAAATATTGGGAGAGTTTGAGACTTTAGACAGAGTCACAAAGAAGGGTTCACTGAGTAGCTGACATTTGAATGAAGATCTGAAGGAAAGGAAAATGAGGGAGCTGGCTAGGCAGATGACTGGGGAGTGCGGTCTAGGCAGAGGAAGTGGGAATGTCTAAGGGCCTGAAGCACAGGTGTGGCTTGGTGGGGAGGGAACAAGTGGAAAACAGTAGATAAGGCAGACAATTAATGAATGGATGCTGACCATATAAATAAATAGGGCTTTTTATGAAGCCACGATGGAAACTTTGGCTTTCACTTTGAGTGAAATGGGTGCTATTTTGAGCAGAAGAGTGGCATTATGTAGCTTGCATTTTAAAGCTAGTGTGTTCAGAATTGATGGAAGGGACAAGGATTGAAGCAGAGAAATCTCCTAGGAGGCTGTTACAGCAATATATACTAACGGTGGTGGTGACAGGACCAAAGGGGTGGCAGTAGAAGTCTCAGAGACACAGAATTAAATACGGAGTATGTTTGGAGGAGTCAAGGATGACATCAAGGTGTTTGGCTTCAGCAGCTGGGAAAATAATTGCCATTAACCGAGATAGGAAAGAGTGTAGAAGGAGCTTTTATTATAATCTCCATTTTATATAGGAAGAAACACAGAGAAGTTAATTTGGCCAAGATCACACAGAACAGTGAGTGGTAGAACAAGGATTCAAACACACAGAGGCTAACTCCAGAACCTATCTTAACTCAGTCTAGACTGCCTCCTACTATACTTGACTCATTTTCCTGGAGTGCCAGTTTTATTTAAATTATTTAGAGGAAAAACATTGTTTTCATAATAAGCATCATATATTATAATTGAGAATTCACACTAATTTTTCAGATATCACTCTTACATTTCAAAGTATATTCTCCGGGTTAAAACCCCAGTGTCCCAAGCTTCCTCACTCCTCCTGTATAATTCTCTCTTTCCTGTTTCTGAGGTATTTTGGTGGGAGTATTTGAGATGTATTCTCATATTTTATATGAGTATTAAGTAATTTCATATTCATCCCAAACAACAACAGTGACAACAACAACCCTGCTTTCTTTGGCTCCCTATCTATGCTTGGTGCTCCCTCATTATTTTTTCTTCTTTTTTCTGTTTTGTACTTTGAAAACCTCTGCTTGGGTTGAAAATGTCTCTTCCTATGTTATGTGTTGCTGTTAAGATAATTCAATAAATACTAGTGTGCTGATTGACAATTTAATTCTAAATATTTACCAGCAACCTGTTTTCCTATATGACTAGTTCCCCTGAGACCTCCTGAAATTAGTTTGACAAGTCGAAGTCCCACCGATATTCTCATCTCCTGGCTGCCAATCCCGGCCAAATACCGGAGGGGCCAAGTGGTGCTCTATCGTCTGTCCTTCCGCCTAAGCACCGAGAATTCCATCCAAGTTCTGGAGCTCCCTGGGACCATGCATGAGTACCTTTTGAAGGGCCTGAAACCTGATAGTGTCTACCTGGTGCGGATTACTGCTGCCACCAGAGTGGGGCTGGGAGAATCATCAGTATGGACTTCACATAGGACACCCAAAGCTACAAGCGTTCAAGGTAAATTTCTAAAGATGATCAAGGAAGAATAATACTGTATTTATACTTTCGAATCAATTTTTCCTTAAGTTATGTTTATATTTTTAAATTTTGTTTTATGAATAAAAATATTTCATAGATCATGGACTTAATTGAAAAAAAAGATTTAAGTTTTTACTGAGTAGTCAGTCCCTTTTTGCAATAGAACTCATTAGTGTGTAGAACTTTTGGTTACACTATTAGCGTGCTTAGCAAATCCTTCATGGTCAGATCAGTCCAAATTAAAGTGAATTATCGAAAGACATGTATACACACACATACATGTTAATAGAGACTTAATTAGTATTGTCACTATTTGCTTTTTAAAACATCAGTTTAATTGAAAGACCATAAGACTGGGAAGTTCTTGACCTCCCTCTTTTACTAATGCGGAATGTAATATGACTGGTTTTGTTGTTGTTATTGTTAATTGATTAATAATGATGCCTGTTCTGTCTATCACAGAGGAATATTGGATGGTTAAAATTAGAAAGTACTGCCTTTTGAAAAAAATGTAGATTTTTTTGTTCTTGTTTATATGCCTTAGTCTTTTTAGGTAGCATTTCCTATATTTAATTCTGTCTTGAATTTTAATATCATTGTGAAATTTTAAAGTTTACGTTGCAGTATAATTGTTGGAATTGAACTTTTTTTGCAACCATTGGCTTAAGACTGAGAGATGTATACTCTCCTATAAATTCATGTGGATTGTAAGTTTTTTATACATATATTCCCGGTGAATTTTTCTAGCCCCTAAATCTCCAGAGTTACATTTGGAGCCTCTGAACTGTACCACCATTTCTGTGAAGTGGCAGCAGGATGCTGAGGACACAGCAACCATTCAGGGCTACAAGTTGTACTACAAAGAAGAAGGGCAGCAGGAGAATGGACCCATTTTCTTAGATACCAGTGACCTTCTCTATACTCTCAGTGGTTTAGGTGAGTGAGCCTGTACTGTACTTTTCCTTTTTCCCTTCCTCTCTAACCAATTGGGAGAAGAGTTATTGGATGTAGGCCTGTAGCAGTGACTTAATAGTAAAAAGAAAGGAGTTGACTTTATAACTGTGTGCGTCCTACTGCTTAAGTCAATGACTGGTCATTGACTCACCGTTATGAGTGAACTGGCAAAATGTCAGATAACTGTGGTATCTTTCTTTTTCCCATCTCTGAGCATCTACCTTTCTTTCCAAAGTTCACTTCTGGTAGAGTGAGATCCTGATCAATTATTGTGGGTGTGTGGTAGATGTAGAATAGGAATGTAAAATGGGAATACATAATAATTAAGTTTAATTAGAAATTGCTTGAGAGTTCTATGAGGTATATTTTTTTACTTGTGTAAAATATATCTAAATTATGTACAAAATAATGCTCTTATATATGTCCCATGTAACTATAAATGTTTACTTTATGTAGCTCTAACCAGAAACACTAGAAAAAAAGCACTTTGTGTTTGTGTTCATCAGAGTTCTGAAAGACACTGTTGTATTCTCTGTTCACTTTATCTTTGCTGAGTGAATTTCATGATGTATATCATGTTTAACAGAAAATAAAGAAATTTATATCTACAATAAATATATGAGTATAGAAGATACATAATCAAGGTATAAGAAGTAAACTTAGCTTTTTGTTGCTCATGCATAGATTTTCACCCTTAAGTATGAAGCAGCAACTTTAATTATGGTTACCAAACAAATTCCTGCTTGTTACAGCACCTTCTGCACATATTGGACTTCACAAAGCACTCTGGTTTCCCTGTCACAGACTGCCCTTTGGAGTGCTGTAGAGGAAGAAGTACAGTGGTCCAACCATGGGCTGCTCCATTTCCTTCCCTAGCCTCATGGTAGCACAAGCTGTGAGAACAGCATGATATGAGTCCCTGAGCAGTAAGAAGCAGTGATGGGAATCTGTTTTCACATGCAGGGACATAGAGCCCCATCTTTGCCATAGTATTCCAGATGGCATTTTGCTTTTAATCTTATTGTGTCAGATTTTAATTTAATTGCATCTGGTTAAATAAGTTTTATCATTGATCTCTGTCACAGCTTTATAAACGACAAGTTACATATGTTCCAGGGTCACCTTGTTTAAACCATTGATACTAAAATGATGTTGCTCAACCTACTGTCACCAAAGTCAGCAACATTTATTTCTGGCCATGGCTTCTCAGTGTGCTCTCCCTTTCCATATGCATATCATTTATTCAAGAAAATTGTACTCAGTATCAAGCAAGAAACAGAATTTGTGACAAATGTTGATGAAAAACCGTGTATCAGACTCACTGTTTAGGAAATATAAATATGTTGAAGATAGAAAAAAATAGCTTCACTCTTCTTAAACATACAGGTAGCTTATTCTAAACAGGTGAATAATTTATTAGAAGAAAAAATAATGTTCTGATTGTCGAAAGATTAAAGAAGCAGTTAAAACTGGCAATGAAAAGCAGTTCTTTAAAATTTAAAAATTTTCTACAGATGCATATATATAAGGAAGAAGACACACTTCCTTATATGATCTTTGTTGAAATATTTTATAATCTCTAAATAATAGCTTTTAGTACTATAGACCTTTATTTCTTCCTATGTTTGAAAAATAAGTTACATGCATACTGTCTGTGTTGTAATATCCTTTGTGTTGTAAAATCCTTTGTGTATGCTATTTTGGATAGTTCAGCTTAAAATCACTTTATAATGCATAAACTAGGAAGTGGTTTTGTTGTAGTCAGTATACCCTGTCTACTAAAATAGGTCAATATTTCTTGACTGTGGAATTAGACTGACTGGTTGGACTAATTGCAGTGCAGGGTAGCAAAGGACTCTGTCCCAACTACAGGGCTTTCTTGTTGGGCAGTAGTTTCCTCACCCCAGGAATTGCCGATTGGCCTAAACGACTGACAGGGATGCAGTTGTGTGGATTCAAGCATTGAATGGCAGTTGACTGGATCACCTTTAAGATGCCTTTTAATCTTGAGAGCCTTAGGGCCTAGTCTTGCTTTTCTAGAAAGTCACTGTTGGAGCTTAGCCAAGCTTATAGCAAACGAGTAGGTTTAACCCTGAGGCAAGTGTTAACAGCTCTCACTCCTTTCCTTCTTACTTTTGGCTATTGAGAAGGAAGTATGTTCTTTTAACTGGACAACTGACCATCTGTGACCATTTTTAGCAAGAGCATCTGGCGGTAGCTGCCTGTTTAACAGAGAGTGATGTGTCTAGAGGGCAGTAGGTTAAGGGAACCCTATCTGTGTCCTTCATGGTGAATACTTGCTTTCACTGAGCTTTTGCTCATTAAAGATACTCTAACTGTAACTAGATTTACTAAGTGAGCTTGGAAATGAAATTTAAATGCCTCTGTTTGCTGATTCAGTGTAAACTTGAGTAGCAAACTGATGTCTCAAAATTTCATTTTCATACTAATCTCCTTTCTGATGCCCTGATACACATTCTTCTGTTTCTACTTCTGGTAATTAAGTTTTCAGTTAAAAAAAAAAAAAGTATGTTATTAGGACACATTTTCCTTTGTTCTTTGTTTCTGAAAAAGGTGAATGTATTTTGTATATTTCAATTCATTTAACATGCATTTTTTTTCTGAGTAAGGCATTGTAGTACTAGATAAAAAGATATAACAGATATGACTTCTACTTAAAAGAAGAAAGATTAAACCAAAAGATGTTAAGTTGACTGACTTGTTCATGTTTCTCCTAAATTCCAGATTAACAAACTTTAATTGCACTTAATAATGAAAGTTATTTTAGAACGTTTTACTCTATACCCTCAAAGCTTTGTTTCCTGAGATGTAGAATGTTATGTTTTTTAAAGTGGCTAAAAATATTCTTATGTTTTTATTAGTTTTTATAGTATGAATATTGGCAGAGAAATGGAAGTATTTTGATGTTGCTAGTTTGTTCTAGTTTAATGATTTAAAAATATATGATTTAATTTTAATTAGAAGTGGTTAACTTTTTTTAGGAGATAAATATTAGGCTTGTGATTTAATAGTTATATGATCTGTTTTAAATTGTGGCTTGAGGTTTTCCTCAAGATTTTATATCTTTGTAGTGATAATTTTCACTTAATTTTTTTTCTTGGCACAGTCAATGTTTAGCCCAGTTAGAGTAGAATTTTAAAATGTTTGTTATATTTATCACACACTAAACTGAAAGCAAAATTAATAACACTTTTGTGTCCCCTGATAATAGACTGATTGAAATAATTTGTTGCTCTTTTTTTATCTGTTTATTTCAGAAATTGGCTTCAGATTCTGAAGTTAGTTTTTAATTACAAAAGGACTATTTTCAGATGCTGACTCTGAAACTGTTCTTGGTTGTTCAGTCTTTATATAAGAGAGTAAAAAGGGGGAGATTAGATGGTACTGTTGTTAGTTTAGCATTTGGAGCACTGATATTAGATAATCTTTAGCTTCTTTTTTTGCATAAGAACTTGCACTATTAAATTTCACAACAAATACGATTAGTGAACATGAGGTTTAAAATCAATTATAAAGATCAAAAATATTTAAAATCATTAGTAATGTTTGTAGCCCACTTGCATACCTTCAAAACTCACAGATCTTTGTTTGTTTGAGAAATCCAAAATTGAATCTCTCAGTTACTGCTGGGAGCAGGAGTCAAAAGAAATAGTCCCTGGTTAATAATATAACTTTAGAGCCCCTTAGCCAGTTTGTATGGAAACATGGTAAAATTAAATCAGATTTCTGAATGTTATCTTTTACCATAATATAATAGGATTTGGTCGTGTGGTTACATATGTCAAGAAAGAAAATCAAGAACTGCCACTGGTGAATCAAACTGATATAGCTGGACAGAGTTTAGTCAAGACAAGATAAGATTCTTGTGGTATGAAAGAGATTACTTTTATTGGAGAGGGTTCATTGTGAACATTACTATAATAGCGATTTTGTTTTGAAGAGAATTAGAATCATTGAATATATGAAATATGGAAGTCACGTTTTAAGGCAAGCCAAAGTCTTTTCAGAGACTGTGTTCTCTCATCTCTGTCACACAAGGAAGCCTTAGATAACACTCAGAAGATCTTCAGAAACATCCTGCAGGTGAAAATTCTGATATTATGGTTGTTTCGCAACTTCCTGACTGTCCCTCTTAAGACAGAGTCAAAAATCACTATTTTTTATAACAAAATCTTCCTAATCTTGAATAATTTCAAGTGTATCTTTCTATGCTGACTTTTAACCTATAACTTCATTTCAGATAATCTGGTGCCTTCGTATCAACTACCAGTTCAAATATTATTATAGATACAGGATTCTATTTTATTCTATCCCAAAGTAACATATAATTAACACCATAAACATCACTAAGCTTTCTGTCCAGATTAGCTTTGACTTTATAAAGCAGTGTTGGTTTCTGTGAGAGATCACTTTGCATTTTTTGTTAACAGATCATTGTTAGGGTTGGTGTAAAATTTCCATTAACATTGTTTATGTCATCTGCTGTCATTTACTGCAGGTAAAATCTTTAGGGACATACTTCACATTTTTTGCCTGTGCTTTACCAGTTAATTTTCACTTTTAGTAGAAATAGTTCCTCTGAGCAGTGTCTGATTGTACTCTTATTTGTTCCTTTCAAAGAATTGCAGAATAAATTTATTTAACTGAAGTTGGTATACTTCTTAAAAATATTCTCGTGTTTTGATTTTGGAAGCAACTTACTATGTAGGCCATAAAACTGACTAACAAAGTGTTAGTACAAATTATAACAATATAAAGGGATCATTTTGTAAAACAGTTTTTACATCACTATGAAATATCTTTTGTTACCCTTTTTATGTATGTTTAATCTGTTAGCAAGCAAAAACATGTTGAAATTTCAACACATTCTTAGGGAATACTCAACTATTTTTCTTAGTTTTTCAAGAGGGCAAAAATTTTTTGAATATTTTATTCTCTACAGTCTGAAAATGCCAAATATGATTGATATTCAACTTGAATTTTAGAACCTCAGTACTTGAAAAATTGAAAAACCAATACTTCTAAAGAAATGGAGCATCCACATCTAAAAAATTCTGTTACTAAAAAAATACTGTTACATTAAGACAATAAAAAGAAAAGATTTTCATTGGCTAATTTGCAACTACCTCTACTTAAAAACAAAATGTTTGTAGATTGATGAAACTGTAAAAAGTACATGAAAGTCACAGTGCATCATCTGGTTAGCTTTCCTTACATTCTTTTTCTTGAATGAAACATTATCTGCTATTCTAAAATATTTTTGGTATTCTCTGAATAAACTTAGAGATATAGCGCCTCTTCCCATTTGGAAGACTCTTACGCAGCTTATAAATCTCAACTGTTCTGGGAATCCTCTTTTGACCCCAAATAGTGTCAGTTATTCCCATGGTACATTACTTACAATGCTCTATTGTAGGAGGCATGTGGCACTGACAGTTTAAAAATATATATGTATATCATTTAAATAAGTTTTACGTCTGCTGCCTGGGTTTGACTTTAAATTCCACAACTTGTTAACAAATTAGCTCCTGGTTGTTTGCCTAATCTTTTAGTTAGGGATGATGATGATGATGATGATGATGATGATGATGATATCTCCTATAGAATGCTAGGAAGATTAAATGAAATCATGAACATAAAGGCCATCACAGTGCCTGGCAAATTGTACTGTAAGCCTTCAACAAAGGTTAGCTGTTGTAAAAATTGTTCTCTTCCCAGGTAAAGCCTGGAAATCTGTATTTAAAAAATTTTTTGCCATGTGATTTACCATGATCACTAGATTTAGAAACCAATGCTTCTTCAGCTTTAATATGTGTAGGAGTTACTAAGAGATCGTTTTAAAATTCAGATTTTAATTCAGTAGGCCAGAATGGGGCCTGAAATGTTTGCATTTCTGCCCACATTGAGAAATAAGGGTCTGGAGCAAGGGTAGGCTTTGTGGGTGTTATGAACTGAATGTTTAAATTCATATGTTGAAGCCCTAACCTCTAATCTGACTTACATGAGTATAGAGCCTTTGAGGAGGTGATAAATGTTAAATGTTAAATGAGGTCTTAAGGGTGGGTCCCTAATTCCATCGGGCTGGTGCCTTTATGAGAAAAGGAAGAGAACTCTCTCTCCACCATTGAGGACACAGTGAGAAGGCAACTGTCTGCATGCCAGGAAGAGCGCTCTCACCAGAAACTGAACTCTGTTGGACCTTGATCTTGGACTCCAAAACTGTGAGAAATTAATTTCTGTGTTTTAAGCTACCTAGTCTATGGTATTTTGTTATGGTAGCCCAAGCTGACTAATTCAGTGGCCATATGGTATTCAGCTCTGTCACTATGGCACTAAAGCAGCCATACAAAATATATAAATGCATGAATATTGGTTAAGTTCCAATAAAACTTTACTTATGGACACTGAAGTTTGAGTTTTATATAATTTTGAGGTGTCACAATATATTATTATTTAAAAATTTTTTCCCGACCACTGAAAAATATTAAAACCATCAGTTTGATCTCTGTTTCTGTAATTCTGTTTCTGTTTTGTTTGTTTTGTTTTTTTAGATTCCACATATAAGTGAAACCATATGGTATTTGTCTTTTTCTTATTTCAGTTAGCATAATACCCTTTAGGTCCATCTAGGTTGTCACAAATGGAAAGATTTCATTATTTTTATTTCTGCATAATGTTCCATTGTATACATATACCACAAAAACAGACTTATAGAAACAGATCAAACTTATGGTTGCCAGAGGGTTTGGGGGGAGGGGGGAATGGGTAAAAAGGTGAAGAGGGATATAGTCAATAATCCCATGATAAGTTTGCATGGTGATAGATGATTGCTACTAGACTTAGTGTGGTGATCACATGTTAAGGTATATAGATGTCAAATCACTATATTTTGCACCTGAAACTTATATAATATTGTATACCAACTATACTTAAAATATATACACATATCATTTTTAGCTGGCCAACTGACCCAAAGGCAGTGGGCCGTATTACTTTAGTTTGCCAATTCCAGGTGTAGACTCTTTAGTTTGTGCTCTTCAAAGTGAAGTCCCAGGATCAGCAGCATAATCTGGAAGTTTATTGAAATACTGAATTTCAAACTTACTTCGTCTCCTCCCCAGAACTATTGAATCAGAATCTTCATTTTACCAGGATTTCTAGGTAGTTAATATGCACATTAAAGTTTAGAAACACTAGTCTAGATGACCTAGTAATATTTTTCCTAAATAGCCAATGTTAATTCTTTACAAGTTAATCTCTTTAGCTTTAGTTTTTTATTCATGTTGGAAATGTTCAAAAATTTGCTTTTGGTACCTCTAGGATCCTGTATTGCTGACTTTCTTATTGTAGTTTTTAATTATTGTTACCACTAAACCTCTTTTTAGTTTACTTTTATTGTACATTTTATTGCTCATCTTGTTTCCCATACTTCTCAGCTTTCATATGGGAGAAAAATGGCCTTTCCTGGGTATCGTCGTTCAATCAGAGCATTTCTTCTCCACATATCCAGGAGGTAGATGAATAACAGGTTCCCAGATATAGTCTTCCAGTTCGGCCCTGTTGTCTCTGTATTTTGTTTGCCACTGAGTGCTCATTCAAAAATTCATTTTTTTTCATGCTCAGATATTTACTAAGCTTACTATGTTGTAGTTTTGATGATAGGACACAGCCATATTCAATGTAGACATGGTCATAGCATTTGGGAAACTTAGAGTCTAGCAGGAAGACCAGTAATTAAATAAGCAATAAGATGTGGTGACTCCTTGATAGTGGACATCAGGTGGCTGTCCCAGCACTTCACAGGAGCTCCTGAGGGCTAGAATGGCGATGGCTTCCAGGAAAAGGTAGCATGTATGTAAAGATATAAAGGAAAAGTAGGATTAGCCAGACAAAGTGGCAGGGGCAGATACTAGTTATGTGGGGGTCTGATCAAATAAAATAATATATAGTAAAATAAATAAAATACAAAATATAAAAATTCACTGTGGGTATAAGGCCTTCAATAGACACCATGCAAGTAAAGGGCTCTGAAAGTTAAGCTTCATTGCTTTAGAGTAAATCTGCCTCTACAAAGAGGGAATGGTAGAACCCAGGAAATACTCAGGGAGTGGTGAAATTCATGTGGGATGGCCAGGAGGTGAGGGGGACCATGATCTGGAGGAACTTGAAGGCTTACTGTAACCAGAGAAAAGCCAGAGAGGCCCATAAAAGGCTAGGTCATGAGCACCTGGTAAGCCACATCAGGGAATTTGGGCCTTAAGAGCAGTGTGAAGTCGTTAAATGATTTGACATATGCAAGTGACCTGATTAGATTTATGTTTAGGAATATCTTTTTGTTTCAGTGTATAGAATATAATGTGGAGAAGTAATAATATGAAGCAGCTCCAAACTGCTGCATCTCTGAAAGAGACAGTTCTGTGAACTTTCTTTTTCACTAAATCTCCAGTTCAGAAATGTTATAAAGTCTGTACTCCAAGTTTGCTACAGTCCTACCGTACATGGCAATTTTCATAAACATAAATAATAAAGATTCCTTCATAAAACAGCTTTTTCTGTTGTTTTAAATCAGTTTATACTCAGGGTTTTTGGATTTTATTCATTGTGTAAAATAATATCCACCAAATCAGCAAATTTGAAAATTTCATTCTTCAAAAATAATTTACAAAGGGTTAGGTAATATTGATCCTGTGTATGGGGGAAAAAAAAAAAACCCTACTATTTATAAGGGAAGGTATTTGGAACTTTGGTTTATGCCTGTCTTTAAGTCAGTTCTGTAACTATGTTAATTAAAAGTATTTTAATTTATCCTTCTCCTTGCTTGAGTTAGCTCTCAGGAGTCATCTAGTCACAAATCTAATAATACATTCTGTCCCCTGAGAAAGCCTAATTACTCTTGATTTGGTACATCTCACTTTAGGAAACTGTGATACTGCCAAATTAATTAAATTTTGTGTTTTTAAATGAACAAGGAAATGAAGGAAATAAAGCCATAGATTCCATAAACCCATAACATAAACTGTTCTTTGAATCCACAGTGTGAAGCCAGGAGCATTTAACAGTCACTCAAAAAGAAAATATTTTTGAGCTCACTCAGCTGCTACCATTGAGCTTTACGATAGGCTCTTAGAGCTACAATACTATTTACAAAGCCTTCTGTAGCACTGTGTGACTATAGTGAGTACAGTGTTTTATGGAACTCAATAGGTCTCAGATAAAGAGGCTTCTGTGCTTTCTTGGTTGTTCTCTTGGGCCTCTACTAGAAAGCTTACGACAGAAACTCTTTGGCTTTGCAAATCATAAGATGAACTCCTTTTAGAAATTACTGATAGTGGGCTGCAGTTACCATTAAATTAACATAAATTAATTACCAGTAAATTAATCACAAAATCGAAACCATCTCCACAACATGCAATATTGACTTCTGTGATTTCTTCTAACTCCTTATGAAGACATTGCCTAGAAGATAGTGCTAATTAGAAGCAAAATTTCTAATTTTAGGGTTGTTATAATATATATTTTTCTTAGACCTTTATATACATATATATATATAAAGCTACTTGGTTTAATAACATAAGACTGCTATCTATACCAATTTATTTGTCATATCTTGTTTCATAAAATTTTTGTATTAAAGTTTACCCCACCCTAATTATGAATTTTAACCTGTTTATTTCTCATCCTTAAAAATTTTTAATTACTGTATGTTGATTAAATGTATATAATCTGTACCAGGCCCTGTATTGGGCACAAAGAATATGAACATAACATGGCATGCCTACCTCCAAAATATTAAAGCTCAATATGGGGGACCTGTCAGCATGCATAGGAAAATGTGCTAATAGACAATATTGAGGAGAGTATAGAGTATTTTGGAAGTGGAGAGGACAAGTGACTAATTTTACTGCATAATGAAGAATACTTTACTTGGTAGAGAATGGAGGAAAATCATTCCAATCACAGCTTAATGTGTACAAAAGCAGAAAGATTAAAGACGTAGCCTCATTGGTTTGCTATGGCTAAAACGTGGGTTGCATGGATAGAGTTGTAGAGAGTAAAACCATAGAGTTAAATTAAATAGGGCTCATGTGTTAAAGGATTCTTTGTACCCTAATTCATGATTTAACCTTCGTCCAATAATGTAAGCAATGCAGAGCCATCAAAAGTTTTTAAGTGAGAAAGTGACATGGCTAATTTTAGAAAGATGACTTACTAATATAGAGGATAGGTTTAGAGAATGCAGTGAGTATGGGCCAGGAAGGGGGCTACTGAAGATAGGAAATCAATAGGATGGTTGTTAAAATAACCTAAGATGATGCGAATATAAGCTAAGACAGTAGTTCATTGGAGAAAAGACAGATGTGAAGTTGTTTTAGGCTTAGAATAAGTAAGACTTGACCGATTACATATGGGCCTGATAGGAGGCCTTCAGATACAGGGATTACACCCAAGGAGATCTTTGAAAAGATGCTCAATATTAGCCATTAGGAAAATGCAAATTTAAAAATTTAAACTACAATAAAATGCCACTACATACCTATTAGAATGACTAAAAATATTTAAATGCCCAAAACACCAATAACAGGTGCAGACATGGATGCAGAATGTCTGGAACCCGTATGCATTATTACAGGAATGCAAAATGGTATAAACACTCTGGAAAAAAGCTTGATGCTTTCTTTTAAAGTCAAACGTGCCTTTACCATATGACCTAGCAATCCCATCTAGATATTTACTCTAGAAAAATGAAAATTTGTGTTCACACAAAAACCTATTTACAATATATAGCTCTATTATAATCCCCCAAAACTAGAAATAACGAATGTCCTTCAGTGGGTGAATGGATAATAAGCTGCAATATATCCATGTAGTTGAAATACTTTTCACCAATAAAAAGCAATGAACTAAATTGCAATAATTTATATGAATATCAGTGGCATTATGCTGAGTGAAAGAGGCCAGTCTCAAAAGATTACATTGTGTATGATTTCATTTATATGATATCTCAAGAAGTCAAAACTATGGGCATAGAAAACATCATTGATTACCATGGATTAGGGTAGGGACAAGATTTAATTTCAAAGGTGCAGCACAGGCAGGTTCGTGATGTGATGGAATTGTTCTGTGTCTTGACTGTGGTGGTGCTAACACAAATCTATGCACCTATTAAATAGAACTGTACACTAAGAAAGGCCAGTTTTAGTGTATATAAATTTAAAAATTAAAATAGGACACTGAGGGTTTTGAGATCAGATGTCCAGGGTTTGAATCATAGCTCTCTACCCACTAGGAGTGTGATCTTGGTTAAGTTATTTCACCTCCATGAACCTCATTTGTTGTAAATGTCTAGGATGTTGAGGATTAAATGTGCTATTGCATATGGAACTCTCAGCATAGTGCATCAGTGCATAGTAAATGCTCAGTAACTATTAGCTGTTTGTAAATAGGATTAGGTGGAGGAAGAAGCTGGACTGATCCTCAAGAGCTCTGGGTGGATGTTACTTCGATTGGAGTAGGACTTTCAGGATTAAGACCAGGTTGAAGGAAGTGGGAGATACTGAGTTCAGCCTTGATCATGTTGAGTTGGAAAGGTTGGTGTCCTGGTAAAGATGTCGATAGCAGCTTAATTCGTGGGCATAGATTTCAGATCTGAGACAGTGATTCACTAATCACTGAAGAAAGGCAGAGAAGCTGGAAGCTGACTGCACAAAGATGCCATCCTGCTCCAAGAGACCCAGCATCTTTCTGGCTTAGCTGCCTTGAAAGAAACTGGCGAAGACTTCAGCAGAAGAAACCACTATCCTTTGTGTCAGTGTAACAAAGAATATTAGGTCATTTTCAAGAAAGTGGGGCACATCCAACAAATCTTGAAATTTCTCTTACTATGTGAAACTTTTAACATTGTCGTTTTCTGAGTTGTAACTTTCAGTGCAGTCTCTTTTTTTAATCGTCTTTATAGACTTCAGGAAACTGAAATTCTTTCTATATAAAAAAGGTCATATTTATATTCTTAATTTGGCACCATTCTAAACATTTATCAGTTTCTTTTACTTGATACAAAAGATAGAGGAATTTTAAATAAGAAAGAAGCAAAGGGAATCAGACAAACCATAACTGCTATATTACGGAAGAAATAAAGTTGGCACATTCCAAACTGAATCTTGTAGCAAATCACAGAACATATTTTACACTCTTCAGTGTTTGAAAGGCTTTTTGTAACTTTTTTTTGTAATCCAGTTGAATGCAGTAGCAGTGCTATTATAATCTGCATTTTTGCCTCTTAAACTCAGAGGATTGCAAAAAACATTAAAATGACAGTGCCCCTGAAAGAATAAGTGCCTTTTACTCCTATGCTGGATATTCTACTGTGTCAGAATTGTATTAATGGCATTCTGTGGGATGTAATACCTAATAATTTTATTTCCCACTTTAAAAGGATCATGCTGGGGACAGAGAAGGAAGGCAGCAATAAATGCCTATATTTTCTTAAATATTTTTTCACCAAATTAAAAAAAATAAGATTCAACTTTCCATATCAAACCCCAAAAAATAATTGGGAAAAGAATTTTGATGGTTTTTCCTGGACTTTTATATTCTAGGTCTTGAATAGTCATCACTTTTTGAAATGCTCTAAAACATGGAAAGCTCTGCGAAAAACATCTGTCTTGTTATTAAATGAGGTGTAATTTGTGAACAAAAGTGATACACAGCTACTCCTTTAAAAAAAAAAAACAAAAACTGTTTTTTTTCCCCCAAGAATGAAATTGATGCATTTGCCTAAATGGTCATCACTTTTGTAGGTTTGAAGTTGTTTTACTGCTTTAGCAGCTGTGTGGCAAGTTTTCCAGCAGACAATGGTGGTGGGGAGGGGATTCAGTTACATCTGGTTTTTCTTTGTAGAATGCCTGAACAGTTGATATTTAGTGGTTTTCTTGGGAAAGCAGTTCATGTGTAGAAGAGGAACTTTTTTAGTACCTGAATTAGCTTGCTGTGATTCATATGCATACGTTTTGTTTTCTTGCTTAAAAAGAAAAAAGAAGAGGAATGAAAGAAAGAAAAGAGTAAAGAAAATCATCTACCCTAAAACTACATAGCACAGATAACCCTTTGACCTTTGGCTCTGGGTGAAGATTTACAGTACTTGTGGAGCCTCACTTCACATGCCTGACTGAAAAGAACCCTAAATAAAGTAAGGCCCCTGTGGAGATGGAGAAAATAAGCAGGATAAGGAAGTTCCATTATTTCAGGCTGCTCTGCTTTTTTTTACTAGACTATAAAGCAAAATACCAATTGTGTTGTGTTTCCAGTTTTGTTTGAAATCTTAAGTTTGGAATCTGATGTTAGAAATAGTTAAAAGTCAGGGATGCCCTGGGCAAAGCGTCTTTCAATGTCACCTTTACTCTCAGCAACTATCTCTTCCTGCCCACTCCCTCAAATTAAATTTCCATATGAAATTTCTTATCTTTAGGGGAAGCAAAACAACAGATGAGTTGTTTTTGGTTTTTTTTTTTAAGCCAGGCACTATCAAAATATTGGTGAGAATAGGAATTACCAATTGTTTATCTCCTTTTATGTTAAGAAGTACATGAGAACAAAATTAGTCCCACTATTTGTCTCCAGAAAAAGAATTTTTAACTTGATTCCAAATGACACTTCAAATTAAGACGTTTGAAGAAGCTTTAGTAATTTACTATTTAATGATGTTCATATCCTAAATTATTTAACTAATAACTTTATATTGAATTTTTATGTAAATCTCTCCTAAAATATCCCAGTTTTCTCTACAGTACTTTGTATTTATATTTTGAAGATTATTTATTAAATTGATTTCACTTTTATTTTCACCTTTCTCTGTGTGCTAATAAAATTTCATTAAAATGATAACTAAAAGCTATGTTTTCATGGCATTAGGAAGATGCTCATAGTTATTGATCATCTTTTGATTGTTGAATAGGCTAGAATTTTCAAAAGGTATTTTTATGGATGAAGGAAAAATTTCAGCAAGCTTTTCGTTTTCCTATTTTTAACAATCCGTAAGTATGGCAAAATGCTTGACATAAATTGCGAACAATTTTTCTTACAAAAGGGAAAACTCTTGTTGTAGAAAATTAAATCAATACTGTCCATTAATCACAGTGCATGTCAGCCCCGAGACCACTCTGGAAGTTTCTGGTGAATGTAAAGAACCTTTAGATGTGTGAGGTCCTTAAAGATATAAGTAGGTTAAAAGAGAAGACTTTTTTTTTTTTTAAATGCCACATTAGCACATGAAAGAAACTTCAAGGTGGATAGGAAAAAACATTTTCTGTATTGCAGTAATTATACTTGTGGGTTTTGTTTTGTCTTTTTGTTTTAAGCTTGTTCTTTAAAAACTTAGTTAATGCAAATGAAATTTTAAGCCTTATACTAATACTCCAAGGGGTTGAAAGAGCTGTAA
>NW_011888866.1:8028102-8076802 GCF_000151845.1 Pteropus vampyrus
GAAGATTATTTATTAAATTGATTTCACTTTTATTTTCACCTTTCTCTGTGTGCTAATAAAATTTCATTAAAATGATAACTAAAAGCTATGTTTTCATGGCATTAGGAAGATGCTCATAGTTATTGATCATCTTTTGATTGTTGAATAGGCTAGAATTTTCAAAAGGTATTTTTATGGATGAAGGAAAAACTTCAGCAAGCTTTTCGTTTTCCTATTTTTAACAATCCGTAAGTATGGCAAAATGCTTGACATAAATTGCGAACAATTTTTCTTACAAAAGAGAAAACTCTTGTTGTAGAAAATTAAATCAATACTGTCCATTAATCACAGTGCATGTCAGCCCCGAGACCACTCTGGAAGTTTCTGGTGAATGTAAAGAACCTTTAGATGTGTGAGGTCCTTAAAGATATAAGTAGGTTAAAAGAGAAGACTTTTTTTTTTTAAATGCCACATTAGCACATGAAAGAAACTTCAAGGTGGATAGGAAAAAACATTTTCTGTATTGCAGTAATTATACTTGTGGGTTTTGTTTTGTCTTTTTGTTTTAAGCTTGTTCTTTAAAAACTTAGTTAATGCAAATGAAATTTTAAGCCTTATACTAATACTCCAAGGGGTTGAAAGAGCTGTAAGATAGGCTATTGCCAGAGGAAAATATTTTTTATCTTAGCCTTTAAAATATTTTTGTATGTTTGCTTTATAATGTACATAATAGGACAGTAACACAGGTATACATTATAAATAAAGGTATATGTGTTATGATTATGCATGCTAGAAAAAAAAATTATTAATGGAGGGTGAAATAAAATAATTTGGAGACCACTATACTAAAATAGAGAATCAGATATTTCTAAATAACTACCCCAGTTATGAAGCTTTACAATCTTGAATGGGAAATGGAGATTAATCAAATCACCCCATAAATTATAATTACAAACTTTATTTAGTAAGTGCTGTGATGGAATATCATAGAGGGTTGTAAGGCTGCATTATAGAGAACACATATATATAGTTTGAGGGTGGGGATCAGTATAGGTTTCTCTGAGAAACTGATGTTGAATTGAGATCTGAAGGATAATAAAAGTTAACTAGGTGAAGGACTCTGATGGGATAATGAGAGAATTAAGAAAAGCATGGTATAAACTATAGTCATTAACTATTCATCAAAACAGGCTAAAGACTGGTGTATCTTCTCATCTAAACAACCTGATTTATCAGTTGATTTGGATCAGCGAATGTGATAGCATAAGTCTGATAGAGTTAATTGAAATTGTACATATTTTTCTATTCTATTTTGAGATGTTTGAAATCTTGAAAGACTTTGTATACCGTCTCAGAAAATGTAGGCTGCCCTACCTAAGTAGAGGTCTCTTGAATTAGCCAAGATAGCTGACTCCATTGACACTTAACTTTAGTTTATCCTGGAAACTATAGACCAGTTGCTTCAGCTGAAGGTTAAAATGGCATCAGCTTTCTCAGCCTGCCAGGATGTTAACAATAACACATGAAACCTGTGAAGATAGTAGGCAGCACATTTTGCATGATTATCACTGTTTTTACATCTTCCCTGGTAGATTGTGTAAATATATCTATCTTGAGTCATTATTTCAAGTTTATATACCTCCTGCTTCCTTCTAAGAAATATTCGGTGTAAGTCAATACGGAAACAGAAAATTCAACAAAATAAAAAACAGGTGATGAAAGGAAAAGATCCAGTGTTGGGTAAGAGTTTGGGATTTAAGAACACTAATATTAATAGTGAGAGTATAAATTGATACATGGCTTTTCTAGGGATTAATTAGGCAACACCAAAAAGGTGGGGTGGCAGGGAAGTTAATATACATTCTCTTTTACCCAGAAATTCCTTTAATAAACACCTATCATAGGAATAATAATGAGCATGCACAAACGTTTAACCCCAAGAATGTTCACTGTAGTGTACGAGGTCATAATTTTGAAAAGCTGGAGAAAACCTAAAAATTCAGCTACCAAGATTTAATAAACTTTAGTAATCCCTACAATTTGAATAAATATGGATATTGAAAGAAATGTTTTAGAAGACTATTTAATAACATGAAGAGTTGTTCATAGTATATTAAGCGAAAAAAGGTTGTAAAATACAAAAAACAATATTGAATATGTGTGCATACGGATAGAAGAGGGAATGGAAAAACATACCTAAGGATATTTTATTTTCGCTTCTTTTTGCTCATTTCAGTTTTATAAATTTTCTATAACAAACACTTATTTGATCATAATGGGAAAAAGACAATAAAGTATTTTTTTATCTTGAGACCTTGTTTGCAGGGGAGCGCAGCTACTGGTATACCCTTGACTGAAGAACGGTCCTCTCCTCTATCGGGGAAGGTCATCCTCTTCGACCAAGTGCGTAGCTTCGGGAGGGACACACATGGAGTGGTGAGGGAGGAAGGGAACACCCACCTAGCCAGCCAGATCAGCCGAGTCAACCCTGGGATGACAGATGTCGCAGCCAGATCGCCCTCACATCCTAAAGTATTTTTTTAAATTGGACATACATAGATGGAAAAATTGGAGCAAAAATTGGAAAAGCGATTAAACAGGATTATGGCTTCTGTATTGCATAAGATCCCGTATGATTGCTGGAAATGCCTCTAAATTTAGCTATGTACTTCCAAAGCAAACCACAAACATTGTTAGCTATGGGGCACAGGAAATTTTAATTATTAGAAGAAGATTGTAATATGCTAATTCAATCCCTGAAATACAATACCTCCAGATAAACTCTATATGCTCAAATTGTTGGAAATTCTCTATGAATCTGTTTATTGAAAACTATACTAACTTATGCTTGACAATGACTTAAGATAATAAGGAAAGAAGATTCCTGTGGTTTCCAGGGTCATTTAACAAGTTATAGGGTTTTGGATGACCTAGAGATTTTAGGGGAGGAAACAATTAAAATAATTTTTTTGAACTTTCACCTTTCTCCATCTGGATGGCCTACTATGATGATTTTTAACGTGTTTCCCTTTCTTGAATACACTAACTCGTTTTATAAAATGGCTTTTTGTTTCAGAGGAGAAATCATGGCAGATGGGCCTTAATTCTGACCCTCTGAAACTATAGAAACTACACTTAAAACCTCTGAAACCTTTAAGAAGTAAGGAGACCTTGTTTTAAAGGTCCATTTTTCTATGAACACTTCCATTCTGAGGCATTACAGTGATTGTTTTAATCATAAAAATTCTCTGTCCCGTGTTGACTTGGTTGCATGCTTTATGGCCCTGATTCTTAGTGTACTCTCTTCCCGTGCTGTGTACATGTTACCAATGGACCATCCAGTGTGACCCACTGAGAATCAAAAAAAAAAAAAAAAAAGAAATCTACATTTGCATTATTTATATAAAAAGTCCCAGGTATTTCTAGATATCTTACAAGAAGCCTAAAAACGTGTTGGTGCTTTTTTCTTTATTGCCCTCAGTGTCAGGCAAGAGTTCAATGCAAATATTCATATGGATAAATAGAGATAAATAGAGACAAAACTGGCCACTAAGAAAATTAGGCAATTCTGGAGTTAGGAAAGCTTTTGAAACTGTAATATTTCTCTTCAACAGCAACCTAATGAATTCTCACTTACAAAAGACATAATCTAACCAACATAATAGTCTTGCCCAAAATGTTTAATCTGAATGTAATAATCAACAAACAGTCACATAGATCCAGATAGTGAGATAGTCTACAAAACATCTGGACTGATTCTTTAAAGATGTCATTGTCAGTGAAAGATAGGAAAAGGACAGGGAACAATCGTAGATGGAGGAGACATGGCATGCAGTGTGACCTTCTGTCGGATTTGGGGGTGATGGTGAGGAAAGAGCTACAAAGGACACTATTGGTGTAATATGGGAAATTTAAAACTGGACTAGTAATTAGATAAAATTTTGTCATTGTTAAATTTATTGGATATAATAGTGGTGCTGTGGTTACGTTGGGGAGAATGTCCTTATTCTCAGGGGAAACATATCTGAGTATTTAGATGTGAAATGTTGTGATGATTCAACAAAAGAAAAAATGTGTGTGTGTATGTACACTAAGAGAACAAGAAATAGAGCAGATATACCAAATGTTTAAAATATAATTTAAAAGGTTAAAAATGCCCTATATTGTTTTTTAAATCTTTAATCGGTACCACCAAATTAGGAATGGTTTTACAATGATTGTGCACATGGTTAAAACAACAGCACTTCTAAAATAACAGATACCGAACATAAGAAATGTTGGGTCTTCTGTTGAATATTTTATCAGAAAATCCTTTGGTTTAGTTCTGTATGCACACATTGTTTGAGAGTCTCTATCAGATGTGTTGAAAATCATTTAAAGCTATTTTTAATACTTTCCAATATCTCAAAGATTTTCAGTGTCTTTCAGTACCTAAAAGATTTAAGGTTTATATAGAATTTAAATATACTGTTCATAGCCAATTAACATGGTAATGACCTGCACCTGCTTGTACCAAAGAACTCCCAGAATTCTCTTATCTGCTAATATTAAAATCAATTTCAGAGGGATACAAAATTTTAATAAATTATTGTAACATAGTGCTTCTTGTGAGTTCTAAAGGGGCATAAATAAATAACATAATCATGTTTTATCCCTATAATTGATGAAACTGATATTTCACCAGCTTGCATTTCCCACTTGAGAAGAAATTTAAGATCGCTTTCAAGCTGTCTACCTGAATCTTTCCCATCTTGTAAGCATGCTTTTAACTGCTGAGTGCTGAGATTTGGAGGAATGGTTATCAAATCACAGATGTTTTTGCAATGAAACTGTGTACCTCCGACCAAGTCGCCGTGGTTCAGGAGATGATAGATGGTATTTTCATGTTGCTTCACAAAGGGGTCAAAGTGGCATGGCGAGCCCATGACAGTGAAATGGAGAAATGTTAGTCCTGGAAGGAAATTTATTTCATGGCTTCAGGGGAAGTTTGGTTGTCATGAAAAGGCTCTCTCTGTCAGTCTATAAAAATATTGTTTGTAAGGCAATGATGTATGTCAGACAGACAGTGTATGTGTGTTGGCAGACAGAGCAGCTACTTAAACAAATGTTAAGCCAAGTACAGTAGCCTAAGTCAAGTACTTTAGATGCTTTTAGGGTAAGGATTGCTCTTGATAGAAATGTCAACATAACTGAAGGTATTTATTTCATTTTCTTAAGTAACTCATTTGTAAATTTTATAGCTTCTTAATTGTCCTAGGAGGCTGCACCTCTCTCTCTCTCCTTTTAACGCTTTTGTTGTATTATAATTATAAATTCTTATAATCAGCATTTGCTCCCTTTTATTCACTTTTAAGTTATTGGGGAACATATATGTGAACCAACGTTAATACTGCTTACATAATGACTGTCATAAATTTTGGGACAGTTAAAGCCATTCCTCTTTTGGAGTCCTCCTTTCTTTCCCCCACCCGCAAGGAAATATCAGCCCTCAACATAATTCCATTAATTGATGGTGTCGGGGGAGAGACTTAGCGGCAGTGTTCACTCATCTTACAAACTGGACCAATTAGGTGCCTTTCTTCCACAGGGATTCACAAAGGGAAAAGAGTGCCATAAGAAAAGGACACAAAAGATCAAAAAATGTTTTGGGAGTCTCCAGTATCACTTTCATATTTGTTTTCAAATGTTTGGATTTAAATCAGATTCATTCATGGCAGTATTCAAGTAGAAATCTTCAACCCCAAATATTTCGTATCCAGATAGTTTCAAGTAATGCATTTGTCAACAAGGAAAAATAACTTTTAAAAGAAGTTTTGAAAGCCTGATATATGTATAAAAAAGAAATTACATCATCAAGAAAGAAATAACATGATAAAATGTTAGTGAACATGATATAATTGGGAAAGCCTTATGCTTCTGGATTTTACCCAGTTTTTCTTTTTGGGGGAGGGGTGTTAAAATAGAGATTATCGATAGGACATATTTATTTTGGTAGGAAACTGACTCTCAAATCTCATATACGAAAAACTCTTCTAAATTATCCTAAACTCAGTAGGAGAGGTGATGTTTTTACTGGGAGTGAGAGATGTTATTTGTCTTAAAGCCCTTCAGAGGGACAGAACAAAAGGGACGGAGTCGTTTCAGGTTTAGACAAATACTCCATCATTAGCTTCCACAGAGAGCTGTTCTACTGAACACATAGGAAAAATTGGGAGAGTAGGGGATTGCCCATTCCATCTGCTGTTATATTTTACACTCAAATAGATATTCTGTATTATCGCAGAACAGATTTATAACATTTTGGCACAGTGATTATTTAAAAAAAAAAGCCTTCCTTTAAATTTATAATGCAGAGTGAAAAATGTTTATGATTAACAGTTCCTTACAAAAATTTAGTTTATAAACAAAAGAAGAATGCATTCTTAATCTAGGCTTTAAGTAAAACATACATTCCTTTAGTTAAAAACCTCTGTTTTCAAACCAATATACTAGCACATTCATGTAAGGCATTATTTTAACTATTATGAATAACTTTTTCTGTTCAACGTAAGTCTGTCTTGTGACACAAGACAAAGAATTCCTTTTTGGAAGAGACCTACTCCCCTAATCTTGATATGGTTTAGAGTAGAGAAACACTACAGGTCTTACAACATTTGGATAACTTGAAGGTAAATCACATTGTTTAAGTGTGATTTGTGTTTTCATTACTGTGCTTAAACATAGCATTTTAAAGCAGAGTGTTTTACTCTTTGCTTTCCCACCCATCCCCCTTAGCATTTTTTTCTGCTCTTCTGCTGCCGGACGAGGCTTGGGCTGGCCCCAGATTCTATGTCAGAGGGCATGACCCAGGTGTCACAGCAGTCCATACTGCTGGCCTCTTCTCTGAATAATTATATGAGGGGTATTGTGTTGGAGGGATAGGCTTGGGGGCAGTGCAGTCACCCTGGTTAGCCAGACCAAGGAGCTTTCCAGTCGGACTGCAAGAGAACAATAGGCCTGAAAAGGCTCACACAAAAACTTGTACCACAAAAGATTAAATTAAAAGTGGACCTTTGGCCAGATACTAGGTTTCATCCTTCAGAATTTCACCTTTCTCACTTATTCTGAGCATTTCCTACTGAATTTTCAGACTTCACATATGCCGACCTTATATCAGCAGCTTTTCAGATTGCTGCTTATAATCACATACATTTCCTAATTTACCTGACTATCTTTAATGCTTTGAAGTTAATTTTAATGGTGACACTGTGTTGCTAATATAAGCAGAGCTTTTCTGTAGCAGTATTTCAAGTAAAGAATTCAAAGTAGTACATAATGATTTTAAAAATAATGCTTTGTATTTTCTTAAGACATTTTATTAAGCCAGTTCAGCATGTTCCATGTCTGCAAATTGAACAAGTAGCAGAAAATTGCCCTAATGTAGATGGATTGCTTTGTCTTCCTTTGGTCTTGGGAGGATTATTTTTCCCACCACTTGAGAAGTTTTCATAGAAGGATGGAGAATAAAACTCACTGAAGTCTTCACCAGATTTGAATTTTAGAAATGATGTCGGAGGTGGGTTGATTCTTGTGGCGTAAAGTTTTCTCACGGTCCTGACCTCAGGTTTTCTCTTAATTTTATCTACCCCTGACCTGTCCACTCTGGCCTGACTCTTGAGCCTCTTAAGCCTCACCAAGAAGCCGCAACTGGAAGAGACAAAGGCCTGTTTTTCACGACCCCAATATTATCTCTCGTTGGTCCACAGCTAAATACTTCGTAAAAGATTGTTTTCTATTACGTGTTTTCCAGGAAACCAAAGTTCTGGATATGTCAGTATTGCAACAAAGAATCCATAAAGTTTGAATTGATGTCCATTAGTTTTACTGTCCAAGTTCATCTCCAGTCAGAGAACACTTGGTCTTCACAGTGTTTGTGGGGGAAAGTATGGTGTAGGAACTTTCTACTACATGAGCCTATTAGTTTTATCTTTTATATCTTAAATGTAAGGGCAGAACACTGATCAAAATCGGATAGGATTGGAGTTCTTAAAAGTTCTCTCCTTAGAATAAAATTCACTTATTTCTCAATGTTTACATCTTCGATGATTCTGCTTTTGCTCTACTGTGTATTTGATTACCTTCAGTGTACATTAATATCACCCATTTATTAAGGGCCTACAAACTGGCCTCTTTCAGTTATAACTTAAAAACCTGGTAGTGGGCCAAAAATGGGGTTTAAGTCACAAAGCCACACTACAGCAGAGAATGCCATTCTTTAGAATGTATTCTCTTAATTTACACATGTTCTTACATGTTTTGCTATTTGGCTTCTCAAACATTAGTGATTATAGGGCCCCTGGCTTTATAAAACAGGCCCAGAAACATGGAATTGGAACTGAAGGACAAGAAAAATAAGTTTAAAAAAGCAAGTACTCTCTGTTATAGAAGATATAATAATTCCTGCTCCTAAGGATGGTTTTAAGGCATCAAAAATGTTTCAGTTATTTCTAGCTTACTAAAGAATCAGGGGAGTTTAACGTATATTTTTGCATATCTTACATAGAAATATGGTTAATTTTAAAAAAGGCTGGTTTACTTATGTAGATGTGTCTTTATAACAGAAAAATAATAACTCACATGAGTTATTATTGTAAGGCTTATTTAAGATAATGCATATAGGTACATACTAACTGTTGGCATATAAAAGATAATACATTTTCCCCAACTACTTTATTATCAAAGCAATTCATATTTATTGTAGGACACATAGAAATACAAGAAGCAAAATACCTAAAAATTCTTCCATATATATATACCACTGTTAACATTTGGATATATATAAGAAGATAATGCATTTTCATTCCCATTTATAGCTCTTTCTCCAGTGACTTACCACTTCCTTGCTACTTAATTCCATGTATTTTGCTACCTCCACTCTTTCCTGATGAGTTTAGTCTATTAAAGGACCTAGGTGCCAGATGTCATTCTTATCCTCGGTGATTTCTTTGCAGTATTGGACATTATCAACCAATCTCTTCTTGGCTTCCGTGACATTTTACCTTCCTAGTTCTCCTCATGACTTTTTAACATCGCTTCCCTTCTCACCCCCAGGTTTCTAGTCCCTGCTGTCTTTTCTCTCCCTTGGTACCCATCCTCTGTGTAGATGACTTCTGAATGTGGTTCTCTATCCTAACTGCTGGCTCCACACCACACGTTTCATCACATACTGGTCAGCTCCACTCGAATGCTCCTCTGGAATCTCTGATTCAGCATGTCATTGGCTTTGCCAAGCATTTCCTCTTCCATTTCTGTTGGTCGACTCAGGCTGGTAACTTGGGAGATTTCTTACTCCTTCCCATCAATCCTTTTTCTCACCAGTTCCATTTAGTCCGTTGTTTTCTGTATATTTGTAATAAAATTCATTGTCTAGCGTGGTTGTCAAAGCTCTCTGAGATCTGTTCCCATCCTGACTTTTCTATGTGACCCTAACTCATGCATCCTTTACTGAACTCTTCTCTGTTACTCATCCCTGATCCATGTGTTCTGGTCTCTGAGCCTTTGCTCATACTCTTCCCTTGGCCTCAGTCTCTTCTTCCTCATGCTTCCTAGAAGGTGAAAGAAATTCTACTCAAATGCACTTCTGTGAAGCCCTTCCTACCATCCTCCATTCCCTCTTTCAAATTCTCTTGAAGTTTTAACTAATCTCTCGGCAGCTTTCATTCCCATCTTGCATGGTACTTAACTGTATCTTTGTCATCACTCCCCTAATGCATTGTTACCTAATGTTGAGAACAACTGATATATTTCAACTTCCTAATCTTAAAGGTGAAGAAACTGAGTTCCAGGAGACTGCCTTTGCAACCACACAGCTACTAAATCCAAAATTCAAATTCAAATCCCCTAATTCTCAAACCAGCCCTCTCCTCTACATTTATTTAGCACTAAAAAAATACCTGCTAATTGCCAGACATTTCTTTAAGCATTTTACAAATATAAACCCATTTAATCCCCATTTTATAGATGAGGAAACTCAATTCAAACCCAAGTGGTATCCTTTATTCACTGCACCAGTCTGCCCTTCTGCATAAAAGGGAGCAGTGATTAGGAGTCATGGGATGCTAATAGTAATTATTTTATATTAATACTATTGACATTTTTATCTGTATTATTTTTTATTCATATGTTGTTATTGGTGGTGGTATTATTATCATGGGCACTCTTTTAGTCAGTATATATGAGTTAGTTTATTTCCTCTTCCCAACAACCTCAAGAGGTTGGTGCTGTTACCATCATACCCATTTTGTAGGTGATTTTAACCACAGTACATAGGGAAAGAATAACTTCCCCCAAATTACACAGTAATGGCCAAGCTAGAACTGGAATCCAGGCAGTCTGGGTCTGACATCTCAGCCCTTAACCACTGTACTAGACTGTCTCTTAGCTTCTTAGTAGCGTTGATTCATTACCCTCCTCTGTAGAGGACAGGTGACAAAAACAATACCTACCACACTGGGTTTTTAAAAGCTCATTTGAAATATTTATACGTATTACGAACACTGGTCCAAGGGAGCCTTTCTCCTTTTTACTGCTTGCATTTCATGAAGTCTTTCATTTGGTGAAACTTAAGCAATAACTATATTTTATGTCTACCTGTTTTGAGTTGCTCATTCATCAGTTTCAGTTGGTATCTGAATAGCACCCACCTTCTTAACAGCTAAATGAGTGGGGTTGTGACAGGCACACAGATGCCATCTAGTGATGAAGAAGAGAAAACGCAAGTTACTCCAGTAAAACACTTAAAGGTGTCGGTTTTTTGTTGTTTTGTAGTCTTTAAGAATATGTTGCAGTGAAAAATGAGGATGTCATACTGAAGTTTTTAGTAGGTTACTTAAGATGTTAAAAATGTAGTTAATGCATTATTACTGTTAAGTCATATACTTTTTGAATGGAATTAGGTTCTTGAATAGTGCATATTTAAAAGATTTTGGCATTACAGGTAGTCTCATTTTATTGATCTTTGTTTCTCTTATTCTGAGTTGTACTTACTGAAGGTAATAAAAACGTAATTGTGAAAACTGAATATATTTAACAGAATGAACTTATTTGTGTCTATCTGCTTGCTGTTTCTAATGCTAGTCCTCAAACTCTTTTATATTTTCTATTTCTAAAATGATCTACTGTTCTTTCTTTAAAAAAGAAATCTGTTAAGTTATTTTGCAAAGCACTTATCATCATCAGGTTGTTTCTTTGTTAGCAGATAAGAACTTAGATTAATATGGAAGACGTGGATGAAGGTGGATTTGAGGCTCAGAGGATTATACACCATATGACATGATTGCCAAAACAGCAAGTGTTCTCAGTGGCCATAAACACAAAACGCAGCTCATTCATTCATACATACAAGTTAGACACATGCTTGAGAGCTTCTACCTACTCTATACACCAGAGAATATTAATGAAGACAAAGAGTTGTTAGAACTTGGGTTCAATATTTGCTAATTGTTAATATCCTGATATTCTGGATATTAGACCTTGCTTGTATGAACGAACATCTTTGATACTCATTTGACTGCACAAAGATGATTCTTAAACTAAAGTGTACCGTATTTTTGGTAGTGCATTTTTTGTCCTCCCAGGTAACTTTACTCACATAATAAGTACAATAATATTGTGTGTCTACTAATTATAGGAACTGTACAAAGTACTTAATAGGCATGATTTCATTTAATACTTTTTAAATCTCTCTAAGGGATTATATCTCTATTTTTCAAAGGAAAATAAATGAGGCTAAGAAAATTAAGAAACTTGCTCAAGGTTATACAATTAGTCAGTAATACAGAGTGTTCATTTACCAGCATGTCTCCTTTGGTAGATTGAAATGGAAAGCGAGAGTTGTCTTTCTAATCCTTGAGTCTTCTATACAATGCCTGATTTTTAAGAGGTACAAATTGTTTATTTGATACCTGTGAACTCTTTCTCGACCAGCCAGATTTCTAGTTCTCATTCCTCCCTATGTGAAGCAAACTCAAGTAGAAAAGCAAGTGGTCGGAGTAAATCAGAAAGGAAAGAAGTGAGGCCAGTCCCGGAGCCAGTGGAAAAAAGATAGCTATGTTCGAAGATGGAGATCTTCAGTTTTTGGCCAAGGGCTGACTCTCTAATAGACACATTAATTTGTCTAGGATCATGATCACATTAACTTAAGCTGACACTTTGGAGTCATGAATCAAAACGTTTATAAAGTCAGATTTGTGTTAAATTAATTTGAGCTTTCTTTTCTGACCCTTCATCTTTGCATATTGCTAAATCTTTAACCAACTTTAACCATAAATCCAAATACTATTTGAGCCATCACCCCCGGGACCATTAAGAGTTAACCCTATTAAGGAGTGATTTTTTTTTTTTTTTAATACCCCTTGTGCTGAGTTTTGAAGGAACTGGAAACAACTCTTTCCCCTCTCTCCCTTTCTTCTCCTTTCATCACTTGGTTTTGAGAAGGCCTGCACTATTCTTTGTGGCTGCTCTTCCTGACTCTGCTGTTTTCTCCCTAAACCACATAGCTAGCCTGAGTCTGCTGAGTCTCATGTAACCAAGCACCACATACGTGGCACCACATACTCAGGAAGCAGTTTAACAGGCCATGGGAACTTGTTCCCTGTGGCATTTCAGTGTTGCTTCTGGGTCTCTGCTTTGTCCCTTATGCATTAGAGAGTCTTTGCAGAACTGTAGAGTTTTAGAATTTGTGCTACTTAGGCCGAGGTACATTATTTGTGCATTCACCTGTGTTTAATATATTGGTCCTAAACTCTTTTTTTTTACTCTGTATCTTTAATTTTAATTTTGTTAATCGTGTAGTTGTTCTCTGCTTTCTTTTTTAGCTAATGACTCTTATTGCCTGATAATACTCATTTTAACATTATTTGAGGGCTCGGTATGTGAAATCAAATTTCTGACAGATTGGTGAATGAGAATGAGCCACATTGTTCTGGGAGGTCTCTGCATTAACAAGTCAAAATAATGTAAGGACTAGATTTTGAAATTGGAGTCGTAATTTTAAAGCCTAAGTGGAGCACACGGCCAACGCATGTGGCCTACTGCTCAGCTCGGCCCCCATCCTGGCACTTCTTATTCTGTAAAACAAGATTCTTTGTAGAACATAAAGAGAGGATCATATAATGACAAATGTGTAGAAGACAGGAATCTAGTGCACCCCATGTACTTGATCTGCCTGCTCGATGGTTTACCTTTTCCTGACCTCATGTAGACTAGCAGGGGAAGGAGCCCAGCACCAGAGATGGTTGCACTGGCTACTTGGATGAGTTCCAGATGGGAACCAGAAGGGGTGCTCCTCCCTGTGGTGGGACATCGGATTCTGTTCTGAGGGTGTTAAGGGAGCAACTCTGACCTCTCATTTTCTCATAAAGCTACTTCTATCTGATGAGCCAAAAAAAAAGGTTAATTCTGGGTTTAAAATTTAGTTCAAGCAGTTCATTTTTTAAAGAAGAAGAAAGGAAAACTTGAAGAATCAATTTTAGGACTACAAAAAAAAAATTCCAGAGAAATATTTATGAAGTGTTGATCGATTGTTTGCACAGTAGAAGAAAAGATTAATTATTCTACCTAGCCCTCATCAAAGTCAGCTTTTTCTGAGAGATAGCCGCATCTGTATCTGGCTCCGTGAGACTGAGCACTTTGGGCAAATGCTATCTCTTCATTCCTATTCTGTATCTGCTACATTCCTGACATAATACCTCATAGTCAAGGAGCTTTCCTAAAGATACTCTTCTGAGTAGAGACAGAATAAAGACGTAATTTTGAAGATTGCACTATGAATTTATATAAAGAACAAGATTGCAAAGAGCCAAATGAATTCCATTTGTACCCATTCACAGGGAGTATTTGTAATATTGAACTCAGAATTCAGTTGACTATTGAGTTCAGCAATATGGTAGGAAGAGAGAAAGAAAACGATTTAAATTAAGTTGTCCTTAAACTAAATCAAAACCTTTTGAATCTTAGAATTTTAGTGATGAATATTGGAAATCATTTGAGTGATGGAATCCAAAAGTGTTTCTATGTTTTCTGATAACTATTTTATAAAATATTTGAAAATATTTCTGTTTTAAAATTCATTAAAAGGGGACAAACTTAAGTGCTGTGACAAAGGCATTTATTTGTGTAAATTTAAAGGCCCAGTACTTTGTCACATCCACAAGTTCTTGGTTCAGCTTTATATGACATTAGACATGCTGCTTAATACATTTTACCATAGTTTCTAAAAAGTAAGAATAACATATCTTACAGAGTTTTGAGATACTCAAGATACTGTATCTGAAAAACATTTTCTATAGGGTAGTCAAAAGTTATTAGTCTTCTTAGCTTTTTATCTAGAAGTAAAGAAATTTTCTAAGTTGTATAAATTTTTCTTCTCATGCTTTTAATTCTACCAAAACAAATAGAAATAAATTTTTATATTTTAGGAAATCTTTAAATGGATTTTAATATTAAATATTAGAACATATTAATCAGTTTCTAGAATATTTATACAAACTTAAATTACTTCAGGGAGTTTAATAAACTTCACATTTGATTTTTGGATTTTAAGAGTTTGTATTCACTCTATAATTATCTTTATTTTTTAATTGTAAGTCTTTTTCCACATTGGATATGTCTATTAAAGATGGTTATTTTTTCACTTCTGGGTATATACCAAAAAGGAATGAAATCAGTATCTCTAAGAGAATATCTGCATGCTCATGTTCTTTGCAGCATTATTCACAATAGGCATGATATGGGAGCAACCTAAATGTTTTTCGACTGGTGAATAGATAAAGAAAATGTGGCACGCGCACTCGCGTGCGCACACACACACACACACACACACACACACTGGAATATTATTTGACCTTAAAAAAGAATGAAATCTTGCCATTTGCATAACATCAATGAACCTAAAGGAAATTACGCTAAGTAGAATAATCCAAACACAGAAAGACAATTACTGCATGATCTCATTTATATATGAGATCTAAAATAGTTGGACTTACAGAAACAGATTGTAGAATTATGGTTGCCAGGGATCGGAAGGTGGGGAATATGGAATGAGATGAACAAAGGGTACAAAGTTTCAGTTATGCAAGAATAAGTTCTGGAGATCTAATATATAGAATAAGGACTAAAGTTATAAATACTATATTGTATACTTGAAATTTGCTAAGAGTATAGGTCTTAAGAGTATAGGTTTTCAGCACACATTAACACACACAAAAATGGTAACTATATGAGATGATGGAGATGTTAATTAGCTTGATTGTAGTGATCATTTCATAATGTATAATTATCTCAAACATAAAGTTTTACATCTTAAATATATACAACTTTTATTTGTCAGCAATACCTCAGTAAAGCTAGGAGAGAAAAGAAATATATTATTTCTGATGAGTATTTATTTTTGCCCTAAGCAAGCACTCTGTAGTTAAATGTTATCATGAACGGTTACACTTAAATTTATTTATATTACTAAACTTATTGTATATCTTATAAAGTATATCATTTAAATTTTATAACCATTTATTTCCTCAAAGACCAGAAAAATTTTTTTGTTTTAATACGCATGGTACAGACTTTTATTTACAGATTGTGATAGTTAATGAACACCAGTAGAGGGAGCTCAAACTCATCTTTCTTGGTGAAATTAGCTCTCAACTTGAAACTGTAGGTTTGTGGAAAGGGCATGCTTAAAAATAAACCTAAATAACTACATGGTTATAAAAACTTTCAGAAGTACTAAAGGATGAAAGTTGTAATTCTCCTTAACTTTGGGGGATAAAACATCCCACTTTGATTTTCATGCTTTTAATAAACTACCCTCAAATAACTAAACCAAAACTTCTACGTCGTGTAACGTCTCATATAGGTGATTTATCACACAACCCAAGTCTTTTAAAGTTGAGAATCTATCTCTGATCAGTTGAGAAGGAGGAGGAAGTGTAGTAGTAATGTTATTGTTTGAAGTGAGCTGAAGAAAATTTTAAATAATTGGTAGTCACAATAGCAATGTCATACTAAGGTGAATTGCTGAGGCATTGTGTAGGATAGGGAGAGAAAAATATTTAATTTTACTTAGAACTATTATTCATTCAGAAAAATTTTAAAACCAAATCTAGAAAGGCTCTAGAACTTTTGTTCAAATCTAGATGGCTAGACCTAATTATTACCTGTTGATTTCTTTATAGACCCTAGAAGAAAATATCATGTGAGGCTGCTGGCTTACAACAATATAGAAGATGGCTATCAGGCAGATCAGACAGTCAGCACCCCAGGATGCGTGTGTACGTAAGACTTATGGTGGCTCGTTTCACTCCGTACAGCTCACACTCCTTTTCTCCTCTTCCTTCTTTAAATTTAAATCTCATTACTACTTGGAAGCCTTAGTGGTTTTATTACTTTATATCATCCATGGTGCCTAACATAGTTTCTTGAACAAGTACATGCTCAGGAAATATTTAAGTGAGATGTATTTAATTATAAGATCCTATTTTACTTTCACGTGCAAAAGACCGTAAAAGATTCAACTGGGAAAATAACCCTGGAAACCTGCATATAGTGAGTTTTCTTTTATCTGCTCTAATCTCGAGGTGAGTTATTTCCTTCCAATAGCTGTTCAGTTTTATTGCTACTAAGAGCAATTTCATTTTATTGCTACTAAAATGGGTGTCAGTCTAGTTTTAAGTCCACTACTGGCTTTCTGAATGCCTTTGGCTGATAACTTCACTTCTCTATGCTTCTGTTTTACAATCTAAGTATTGATAATAATTTGATTCCTTATCTAACTCATGGAAGAAATACACAGATTTGAATAACATATCTCTAGACCACTATGAACCTCTTGTTGAAGAGAGACCTAAAATCAACTTACAGGGTGGGGTATTATGATTTTACCATTTATCACTTTCTACATTAAATGTTATGCTGTGCAGTAAATTAACATTGTCTTTTTCAATAGCTGTTCGTGATCGCATGGTTCCTCCTCCACCACCACCTCACCATCTCTATGCGAAGGCTAACACCTCATCTTCCATCTTCCTGCACTGGAGGAGGCCTGCGTTCACCACTGCCCAAATAATTAACTACACCATCCGCTGTAACCCTGTCGGCCTGCAGAATGCTTCTTTGGTTCTATACCTTCAAACGTATGTAGCTTCTATTAATGATTGTTTTCTTTGCTCTCCTCCCCATTCATACTTCTTACCACTTGGGCCAGCTTGAGCTTCTCCTATAAGCATTCATCTCAGGACTTATCTTACTTATAAAATGTCTGGGGATTTTGCATCTTTACCAAATTCAGAAACTGTATTTCTTGACATATAATTTCCTTCTGTAAATGATTTTTTTTCCCAGCCTCAAGCAATAAGATTAAGGAAGAAGCTATTTTCACTTTCAAGTAGCTAAAGAAAAGCATGTTTAAAGAAAGAAAAGATTATTATCATGCTGCCATCAAAAAATAAAACTAGTTTTCATGTTTCCTAAGTTATAAATAAAAAGATGCCCATCACTATGATTTAAAAGAATAATTTGACTTCTAATATTTCAGAGGAAATACCTTTGTATTAGGACATTTGTATACTATTAATTTCCTAGTTTCCTCCGAGAGAGGCCATTTGTAGGCTTATTTTTATAGGATAATACTAAATGTAGTATTCTAACAGTTGAATTAGATTCCTCTTTCAATATAAAATAAATTTTTAAAGAAAATGAGGAGCTAATAACAGTATGTCCTCCCTACCTGTATTGATTGGGAGTATTGACAAACTTTTAGAAACAGTGTGCTACCAGCATTAACAATTTCATTGCTCACTATTATAGATCAGAAACTCACATGTTGGTTCAAGGTCTAGAACCAAACACCAAATATGAATTTGCTGTTCGATTGCATGTGGATCAGCTTTCCAGTCCCTGGAGCCCTGTCGTTTACCATTCTACCCTTCCAGAAGGTAAAGAAAGCAGCTCCCTTGTGGGTTTTATCTAAATGTTTAAAAAATATATATGTCACTTTGAAGAGGCAACTACCCTGGTTTGCCACCTACCAGTTAATGGGTATATATTTGTTTAATTTCTTAGTGCCTCTTTAGGGGACGCTAAATTTTTAAAAAATCAGGTATGCTGTTCAGGCCTGTGCCAAAATCATTTAAAATACAAATAAGTAAATAATGTATGTGTTAATGATGTTAGGAGCCCATATTAGAATGAATGTATACATGAGCTTGATGCCGTGCACAGGGCAGGGGATATGATACCTGATTGAGCACCAATTCTATAGTTTACCTATGGCTCTAGCTAAGATACTTCATGTCTCCAGACTTACATTTCCTTTTCTCTAGAACGAGAATGAAGAACTAGATGATCTAAGGACCTTATTTTAATTATTTTAATTAGAGAAGACAAAGAACATTTATTTCAGTGAGCAAGGGCTTTTTTTTTTTATGGTTTTGACAATATTCCACATGCAATGTGGTGCCCAAACCAGCTCTTTACACTTTTAGTGCATATTAAAAATAAGGTCAATTAAAATCCCAAGACTTCACTACCTTCACAGGTATACATTATTAGTGTAAATTCTGTCCTATAAACTCACTGATTCACAAGTTTTTGGAGAAAAACTAAATGTTTTTGGTCTCAGAAGTGTTTTCGCCTGTGGCTTCCTAGATCAGGTTGAATATATATTCTATAAATTTTAGTAAGAAATGTAGTTTATATTCAGTACTTAATGGGGTAAGACTCACTATCTCATAAGCAGGTGCTACTGGCGAAACTGTAAACCTATCTAGTAATCAGTTTGGCAAAATCATATCAAGAATCCTAAAAGTGCTTAAACCCTCTGACTTAGTCATTCCCCACCTAGGAATCTACAATGTTCTTTATATTTTTTAAATGTTTTGAACATTATAAAAATGAAATTAGCTTTCAGAAAATGAAGAAAATAGTATTTTACTATTATGACTAATAATTGTAAAAGCTGTAATTTTGAGATGTTTTTATAGTGGTTCCTAGTTTTTCAAACTCTTTTCTATGCCTGTCAGTCTCTAGTAGCCATGGATTTGAGTGTTTATTATCATTTTATCCTAATAATACCATATTTTCTACGTGTGTACACAGCACCAGCAGGCCCACCAGTTGGAGTAAAAGTGACCTTGATAGAGGATGACACTGCTCTGGTTTCTTGGAAACCCCCTGATGGCCCAGAGACAGTTGTGACGCGCTATACTATCTTGTATGCATCAAGGAAGGCCTGGATTGCAGGAGAGTGGCAGGTCCTACACCGAGAAGGTAAATATGATCCTAAGTTATCAAAGAGGATGAAAAGTAAGATTATTAATGATAAAGAAACAATGGGAAAGAGGGACCTAGAGTTTGTTTTGAGTTTATATTTGTGAAGTAACAAATTATTAAAGATTTTGGTTTTATTCCGAGAGTGTTGGGAAGTCATCGACATTTTAAGCATGAGCATATGATTCGCATTTCTCTGACTATTGTAAATAAAAGAGGTTTTTTTGAGGAGGAGTTGAGGGGTGAGTAAGAGTAATGCAAAGAGACCAGTAAGTAATTGTAATGGTCCAGGAAGGAAATGATAAACCTGGATTCAGGTAATGAAGATTGAGATGGAAAGGAGAGAATGGTTGAAAGATATTAAGGAGGTAAAATCTACAGGACTTGGTAGTTTAAGGAGGGTTGAGAGAGAATTAAGGGAGAGTTGTTATAGGTAATTACTAGACTTCTGGTGGTGGTGTGTTTTGCACCGGAGTAACAAACATTAGAAGAGGACCTGATTTATGGGAGAAGACCTTTGTACAGCTACTAAAATGGTCCATTTGCAAATAAATTGACCGATATGAATATTAGGGTACACTTAAGTATAGAGAAAAGCTAATTAGGGCTTAAGAACACTAAATTTAATTTTTTAACACTATTTTAAAAAAATCATTATATCCTTTTGAAATGTTTGAATCTTTCATTTGGACAAGTCTTAATGCCAGTTTTTAGATGGGTCATCACATAAATAGTAAAATTTATTATTTTGGCACTTTTTAAATTCAGACATGCATGCTGGGAAAAGAACAGTTTGCCAAGCAATTAAAATCTTGAGGATTTCAAGAATAAAATTTATATTCTAAACACTTTACAGTTCAAGGCACTTCCACATACATTTTACTTTTTAAGGAGAATATTTACCCAATTAAGAGAATAAACTTTAAAGACACTTACATGGATGTAATATACAGCTTTTTGTGCAATTGTAAAATAAACAAATGATAACTTTAACTAGAGTTTTGATAGTTGTATCATTTTTTTCATTAATCAGGAGCCCCCCTAAGTAATGATTTCCTAGTCACTGAAGAGATATGAAAGTAATAAGTACTTGTCAGCAATCTAATTTTATATTTGTATCAGTTAACTATTGCTTCCTAATAAACCACTCTAAAACTTAGCGACTGTACTTTCTCACAAGTCTGTGGGTCAGCAATTTGGACTGGGATCAGCTGGGCAGTTCTTCTGTTGGTTTTTCCCGAGGTCACTCATGAGGCTGTAAATCATCTCACTGTTTCAACAGAGGTACATGCTAAAATGGTTGAGCAGAAATGTGATATGAAATAATGCTTGTTGTGTAATTTAAAGGATCAGAAATTATAGCCTTTACACTTCTTGATATACAGTAAATCAGCACAAACTACTCAATTATTTTAAAATCTAAAAGGTACTGTTAGAAATCATGCTTTCTTACAGTTCTTGAACCCTGTTTCTCATAGCAAGAGTTTCCCAAAATCGTAAAGGTGCCCCTCTTCAAAAAAAAAAAAAAAAGTTCCATGACTAAATAAGTTTGAGAAACACTATATGCCATTTCCTCCTATTAGAGATTCATACTGGACATTAAAGTTCTTTACTAAAGGAATCCCTTTACTACAACATTTGCCAAATAAATTGGACTACTAATAGTAGGAACATAATTGATTTATTAAATGAATTCTTATTGAACGATTATATGTGACAGGCTCTTCCACAGGCTTTGGAAATACCACAGTGAACAAAACAATATCCCTTCCCCATTGGACCTTATATCTCAGGTAACACACAAACAAATATATAAATATTCAACTAGTGTCATAAGTGCTTTAAAGAAAGCTGCAAAAGGGGGAAAAGACAAAGTGTTGATGGGAGGTAGTAAAGTAAGTTCCATTGGAAGAAATGACATCTGAGCAGAGCCATGTGGATATGTGGGGGAAGTGCAAAGGCCTTGAGACAGAAGTGTGCTGGGTATGTTAGAGGAACAAGAAGGACAGAGGGGCTAGAGTGGATGGAAGAGCAGGCAGTAGGAAATGGGGGCAGAGGGAGTAACCAAGGGGAGATCGTGTAGGCCAGACTTTGTGGACCACAGATTTTATTCTAAGAGATAGAAGATATTGGAGAGTTTTGATCAGATTTATATTTTAATAGGACTACTCTGGCAGTCACCTGAAAAATTGATTGTAAGGAGGTAAGAGTAGAAGTTAGGAGTCTAATACACAGGTGTCTACATGTGAATTAATGGTTTGAACAGGAGTGATAATGGAGAAGATAGTAAGAAACTATTAGAACATAAATTGAATGAACAGCTACTAGATTTGCTGTAGATCGATGTAGGGTGTAATAAAAAAGAGAAGCAAAGGTCTGATTTTGAACATGTTAAATTTGAGATGCCTAAGAGGTTGGATGGGAGGATTAAGTTTATGGGACTAGTGGTATAACTTAGAAGTCATCAGGGTGAAGATGATATTTAAGACTGTGAAAGTGAAAAAAAAAATCACTTAGAAAGTGTGAATGGAAGATAAAAAGGTCTGAGACTGCATTCTGGGGTGCTTCTCCAACCTGGAAATTTTACCTTTTGCTTTAACATTTTAAATAAATGCCCCTTTGGTAATAAAAAGATTACATTTTAATATAGGTTCAGCTGGCATTTATTGAGAATTATCTTGTAAAAGCATTATGCTAGCTGTTCAATCAAATTACGCTGTTCAATTATGAAAATAAGAAAATATTGTCCTCCAGAAAAGGAAGAGCGGGATGTCAGAAGTGAGAAGACTTACTTTCATCGAATATGTACACTCGTGTCAGACACTTGCGAGGGGTAGTTTATTTAGTTTTTATAATCATTACATGAGGTGAGAATTATTGCACCCATGAGGAAAGCAAAGTTCCGTAATGTGCCCACAAATTACTTAGTTGGTAGCATGCCAGCATTTGATCAATGTTGATATAACACTGAGCCTATTACACTGTCTGGTTTGTGAAACTCCTACCAGTTTATCTAAAGATTCAGACACATAGGAAAGGCAGTAGCCTGAAATAATCGCACTAGATTGAGACAGTATGCCAAGATCATGCAGGAATAGTCAGCTCAGTTTAATATTTGGGAACTGCTTTGAATGTGCTCATAAGGGAACCAGAATGTTATAGTTGCCTTTTTTTTTTTTTTTTTGGTCTGAAAGAAGGGCAGCACACATGCATATGAACATACTCATATCTTCTGCTTCTAAAATTTAAATTAAATGGAAAGACCTTTAATTTCAGGTAGTGACTAGTATTTGCCAAGTACTTTTAAAAATTAAATATATTCTGTGATAAAATGGAAACTCAGTTTGTCTATTTGTGAAGAAATTGAAATGTTCTTCCTTCCAGCTTATTGTTAACATGTCACAATACATCTTAGATTTTTAATTCACCTGCCTAAGAACATGGTAAGAGTGGAAAGACTTTTCCTGATTCTAAATAGGGGTCAGTTTGTTTATTTAACAGTTGTGTACTCAAGTAGCTCACACTCTCTTCAGGCCAAGTTGAAACCATAGAATATGAAAACAAGCTGCGTTTGGCTCCTCTCTTTGCCACTTGGTTCAGCTGCCTCACATCATGTGACCTACAGAAGTGGCCTCTGAATCGTGTCCTCAGCACTAAGATCACCCCACATTTCACTTGCATAATAAAACATACTCTTGCAAGTACACTAGAGTAGCCAGCTCTGGCCTCCTGTAAGCTATCGTAAACTCTTTGAGGCTATTCTATTGTGAGGATGCCCTGAATCAGGAAAAAAAAATGAAGTGAAATCGCAGTAGGAAAGGAAAGCTAGATTCCCCTGTGACTGTCTACCTACAAATGTGGTTTTGGAACAACTTTCTGATGAATTTTTATTACACTTGCTTTCTTAACATTAGGATTAGTTCCTAGGGTGGGAGCCCCTTTTGTAAGAAAAATACCTCAGTGCAGTGGCAGACCAAGAGCAAAAAGAGCCCCTCAAGAAACAGTGGTGCCCAAATAGGAATTCTTCTTAGCTAGCAGTCATGCCAACAGAAGAAATACCTTTTAATTCCAAATGTCATGTATAAATTTAAATGAAGATTAATTTTGGAGAGAAGTAGATGCTAAGCAGATTGGTGGTGATAATTTTAATAGTTAATCTGAGGTCGAAGTCTTCAACACTCTGAGGTTCCTATCTAACTTTGGCATTTTCTTTCCTGTTTACATTCAAGAAATCTTAGATCATGATTAGGAGGGTGAAAACTATTTTATACTTACAAAAATAATTGTGTTGTTTCTAGTTTAAGAATTAAGGACAAGATCATTTATCACAGCGATTCCCATAGTAGTTTGAACATTTATTAAAAAAAAAAAAAAGACTCTCCTATTGGATTTAAAAAATCTAATTATTGTTGAATCTGGGTTCATTATACCATTTTCTCTACCTGCTTTTGAAATATTCCATAATAAAATGTTTTTAATATTTTAAGTAACCATACCTACGTAAAGAGGAAAACATTATATTGTAAAAAACATATATATTAAAAAAAACCACAAAAATATATGTTAGTCTTAAGAAATTCTCCTAAAACAAAATTATAGAGAATTACGTAGGGGAAGTGTGCATGGTATAATAAGTGAAAACTCTAGGATAGAGAAATGTACAGAATAAATATGTCCTTAATACAGGTACTGTGCAGACACACAGATACATCAAAATGTTAACAATGGGAGATTGTCATTTTATTTATATTTAGCTTTATTTTCCAAATGTTCTACAATGAACATATGCCACTTTTATAATCAGAAAAATATTTTTAAAATAAAGATCCATGATTATGTGATTGAAAGAATGAATGACAGGTAAAGGTTACTTAATTTTTAATTGATGTATTTATTCATAGGGGCAATAACCATGGCTTTGTTAGAAAACTTGGTGGCAGGAAATGTGTACATTGTCAAGATATCTGCATCCAACGAAGTGGGGGAAGGACCCTTTTCAAATTCTGTGGAGTTGGCAGTACTTCCAAAGGAAACTTCTGAATCAAACCAGAGGCCTAAGCGTTTAGATTCTGCTGATGCCAAAGGTCTGTATACTGTCACAGTCACTGATTTTTCTTAAGAAAGTGCATATATATTTTCAGCTCCGCTGTACTTTATATCTGTTCCTACCATGGCCGTATCCCAAAACCTGCACTCAGTTCCTTGAATTTTTGTCAAGTTCCGATGCTGTGGAGCTACATGGCTCTTCTCTGCACTCCTGGAAGGAAACAAACTCACCTCAGAATTAACTGCAGTTTTCAGACCACTATGTCCCAGTCATCTCTCTTCCTGGCTGTGCAATCACTAAGACAGATGAGCCACACTGCCCTGAACTGATGGGAGTAGGCTTCCTGGGAGGTTTCATGGGCATAAACAGCAGTGATGGTTGTGGTGTTCAAGCTCAGAAGAGCATGGTTTTCATTAAGAGTTTCCACCACAGAAAAGCAGCCTTTCCAGAGAGAAAGTTGTTTCTCTTCAGAAAAGCAATTGAAAAAAAATATTTCTTTAAAGAGCTACTCTCACTCCACTCAAGGCAACTGTCCTGTTCTGAAGGAAGCTGGGGCCTCCTGTGGTGCAGGACTAGACACCTCCTTTTCCTCCTCTCTGAGGAAGTGGGCGCGTGTGTGTTGGGGGCGGCGGGGGCGCAGGAGGCTGGGTGGTGGGGAGGATGGCAAACAACTTTAAATGGAGGAAATGCTAGCAGAACTCAGGACAGAATTAAGGGCTCATTGCTCCTAAGAGGATAGTCATTCACTGCTCCGTGTGTGGGGGGAGGGCGGGGGAAGGAGAGAATGAGAATGAATGAATGAGAAGGACACACACAGCCAGAGAAAGAGAAAGAAAAAAAGGACAGAGCAGTCAGATTTAAGTACAGGAAGCGAGTAGCCACAGCAGCTACCATATCAACAGGGAAAACAGAACAAGACTCATATTCGCAACTCAGATACCTGGCTACTCAACGTGTCTAGGGACCAGCTGCATGAGTATCACTCAAGAGCTGGTAAGACATGCAGAATCACCACCCCACTCCAGACCTGGTGAATCAGAATCTGCATTTTAGTATATCCCCTAGTGAGTCATATATGCACAGTAGTGTTTGAGAAGCACTGAGTACAGCTCTGCTTTTAAAGTAACATGACATGAAAACTATCCTTTGATTCATCAAGGAACAATTTGTGCCTTATGCCTCTTAGCATTATAAATTATGAACTGATGTTCACATTTGATATAATAATGTGATATCTAGAACTCATATTTAGAATCCGCTATGGGAAGATAAACTGATCTTTGAGATCACTGGTAACTATGTAATATGTGTCTTTTGTGCTTAGATACAGATACTGTCAAAAGTTTTCCTATGAGAAGAAGAATAATTATAGAAAAGCGAATATCTGTCAGAATTATGATAAATGGAATCATTGATTTTTTTATTGATTCTGAGTAAATTTGTTTCCCCTTCTAGTTTATTCAGGATATTACCATCTGGACCAAAAATCAATGACTGGCATTGCTGTAGGCGTTGGCATAGCCTTGACTTGCATCCTCATCTGTGTTCTCATCTTGATATGCCGAAGTAAAGCCAGGTGTGTTTCCATTGCTAGAGATGTTGAGATGGTTAAAAAATCATTTAAATTACAGTAACCACAAGAAGTAAATTGAAACCAAGTGCCTTTTGGAGTAACTGGGATTTTCCATTTTAAAATAAATGTATTACTTTAGTTCTTACAACTATAGAGATGCACTTACTTTGGAAAGATTATTTTCTTGCCATTTGAAAAATTTACTGTGCCAATAAAATATTGTTAAATGAAGACCTAGTTTCTTCATTTCCTTAGTATTATGAGAAACACAAAGTATATCCTTCATTTTAAAAAACATGACAATCTGATGTTTTTGCTGATTGAGAGGATTCCTTACTGTCTGGAACATTTTCCTATTTGACTAGCCTGAAATGCCTGAGCCACTGAGAACTCCACCCACACCACCACAGGACATATGGTTGGGATTCTCAGGACACGGATTAAAACAAATGTAATAACAAGGGATTGATTCTCTATAAACTCTGTCGGGCAGTCCTATCTCTAGTTTGACTTCAGCTAAATTTTCAGCATTCAGTGAATTGTCTATAACTAACCTTTTGTATACTTTGGCTTTTGCTTTATTTTCTTAAGGTTTTTTTTTCTTTTAATTAAATAAAGCAAAGTCAAATACATACCATTTTTAGGTAATGTGTATCAATGGAATCCATCCATTAGTTTAGGTTGTTCAGAGTTTACCCTATATGTGTTTGGTACTTGTGCATAGAAACATACTCAGAAAACATGTGAATGAAGAGTTAGTTCTAACACCTTTTTTTTGTATATTGAACTGGCTCAGTTTAACTGTCCAAGTTCCTCACTTTAAGAATTTTTTATAAAATCTTTATGCACAGTATTGTAGCAATGCCTCAATCTTGCAGAAGTGCGACTGTAAATTTGCAATCGTTAATTGGCAAGTGAATTGTGATGTTAGTGTGACAATCTGCAGACCTGAAGGAGAACATGTAAATTAAAAATTAAGAATTTATGCACAAATTATAAGTAATCCACAATCATGAAAAATAGTACTTTGTAAATATTAAGGTTCTTATTAAAGATTTGTAAAAAGTAACTATATAAGCAGATTTTGAGGCAAAAAGAAATAAATAAGCTGCTTCAAATCATAAACATTTTCAATAGTGAGTGGGAGTTGAAATCTAATACTCAATTTCTAAAGATATTTGAGAAGCAAGCATTAAAGATCTCCTTTGTATGCAAGTTGTGATTATAGGCCAAATTTGGTACCTTTGCCTGTATATTTTATGAAATTAGATTTCCGTTTCTTGCAACATTTCAGGAGATCATCTGCTTCCAAGATGGTACAGAATGAAACTCAACCATTATCACATACCAGTGCCTCCCTAGCCCGTGGAAATGAGGTAGGAAAGAACCTGGAAGGGGCTGTAGAAAATGAAGACTCCTTAACGCCAATGATGATGCCCAGCAGTTTCATCGATGCAAAGGTACTCTAAGCTGCAAGACCTTTTTGCTGTGTAATTCTTCCCTCCATTCATTGTCCCTTTATATATAAAATTCACTTACCAAAAATCGTATGTCAAATATATTATATCCATACTCCACTTAATGAAATGTGCAACAGTTCCACCAAGATCTTTCCTTACATAAAATATTTGGGAAGAAGAAGATAGGGATAGATAAAAGATAAAAGAATAAAAGATGAAAGAGATATAGAAAAAAAGGGAATGTAGCATATGTTCAATTAGGTGGGACTATATGGAGTTCACCTGTCTTAAATAAGGATACCCAGGTCATTAATCTATATTTATGATAGATTGAATCGCCATGTCTTTACTGGGTGAACTATTTTTTATTAATCTATTTTACATTTAGTTTGGCTGATTTTTTTGAACTGACACTAAGAACATGCCAGGTATGAATGTCATTTTTAAAAATATGGAGCATCTCAATAGATGTCTCAAGATCTTTCTCTTTATGGCCAGAGGAAGATAGATATAGTGAAGAAAGTCATTGGGGGATATTGCCTCATGTCCTTTCCACTATATATAATAATAGTACAGTGATAAGCATTATGAACACAACTGAAAATTATTTTTAGTCACAGTGCAACATTTGATAGTGTGTTTTATTATAATAGCTCTCGTAACCAATGCGCTACAAATCAGGTACCAGTAAACTGCAGCCAAGCCCTGGCCAGCCCATGGCCTTTTTTTGTATGGTCATCCCCTGAGCTAAGAATGTTTTTTATACTTTTAAAGGGTGGTTTGAAAAAAAAAGGAGAAATGCTACAGGGGCCATGTGTAGCCTGCAGGGCCTAAAATATTTACTATCTGGCTCTTTACAGAAAAAGTTTGCCAAATTCTATAAATTATTTTTACCCAACCCTTCTCTAAAATTTAGAAAAATAAAAATATAACAAAATTTCAGCCAATTTTGATATTAAATAGTATACAATTATGTTTAACAAATGCAATCTACTTGTTTATAGCACAGTGCTATAGACTATCTATATTATGGGTAAATAGTAATGAATTGATTGCTTTGTACTCCCGATATCTTTTTTTGTTTGCAACTTAATTCAGCTTTTATTTGCTGATACAAATGTAAGCCATTCAACTTATTTCAAATTAATCTAGAATATTTTTAAATAAGCATAAAAAGCACTAAAATACACTGTCGTTCTGTTATTACTAACTTGGACCTAGGCATGAGAAAGGATTGGGGAGAGGCAGAGTGGGGAGGAAGACAAGGAGAAAAAGAGAGAGAACCCAGAGCGAAAGGAGGCAGAGCCAAATGGAGGCCTGTTGTAAAGCCAAGAAGCCATTTGGGAGGACAGATCAGATCTCTACATCCACATGGGTTAGCCTAAGAGTTAATGCCCCATCTGTTGCCACAACTGCTTTAAAATTTTTTAAACATGTGGAAATGTTAAAACAATAGCATAATGAATGTATAGATAATTGTCAATATCTTGTCATACTTCTATATCTCCATATATTGTTTGCTGAACCATGTGAAAATAAGTTTTGAAGTTATTATACTTCACCCCGAATACTTTAGTATATATCGCTCTCTTAAAGATAAATCTATTATATCTTTTTGATCAGCAGCAACTACCCTGAATTTGTTGTATGCTGCTTGTATAAAAAAAAAGTAACGTCTGCGATTCTTTCTTCCTTTTAACATTTAAAAATTTTGTGTACTACTTGTGATAAACTGAAATCTATAATATTTACATTTTCCCCTTTTCTTTCTCCAGGGAGGAACTGACTTGATAATTAATAGTTATGGTCCTATAATTAAAAATCACTCTAAGAAAAAATGGCGTTTTTTCCAAGATTCTAAGAAGATAAAAGTTGAGCAGGTAACCTACCTAAATGAGAAAAAATCTTCGGCAACCCAAAGTATTTTGAAATGGTAACTAAAAAGAAAGGAAGATGTAAATGAATGCTTCATTATTAATTTTCGTGTTCTTTCTGGATGTTGTTTTATTAATTTGGGGCATGACTCTACAGAAAGCCATGGGGAATGATCACTGAAATGACAATTAGAATAGTAATTAGAGCTGTGGTTTTGGTGGGGAGTGGAAGGCAATGGAGAAAGAAATGGGGCAGGAGCATGCATTGCCCCATCATAGAGGAAGGCTTTGACTCGTTACTTACCCCAGTAACTCTGAGATGCTCCCAGTCCTCAGTGGGGAACCACTGACCTAGACAGTCCCTTTATGATATTGACCTTTCACCCATTACTTGAACAGTTTGCTATCTCAGAATATATAGAATACATAAAACCAGATTTATTATTTTTCAGGAGCATGCCATCATCACTGACAGTGTTTTATGTATTTTTGCCCAGCCTCAAAGAAGATTTACTCAATCGGTCTGCTTTTACCAGCCAGGCACAACTGTGTTAACTAGTGATGAAGACTCCCCCAGCTCCCCAGGTCAGACAACAAGCTTCCCAAGACCCTTTGGCGTTGCAGCCGATACTGAGCATTCGGCGAATAGCGAAGGCAGCCACGAGACTGGGGATTCTGGAAGGTTCTCCCACGAGTCCAATGATGAGATACATCTGTCTTCAGTGATAAGTACCACACCTCTTACTTCTGATTCCTTCACTGTCAGTGATTCCGGTGGGGATCCCTCAACGAGGAAGTGTGAAGACCCTGCAGTGCCATCAGATGCTGAGCAAACTTCCTCTTCAGTTCTGCAGCCACCTTCTGCCATTCTAAGCTTTGATAAAAATGATTTTCCAATCTAGACAGCTATGTTCAGGTATTCTCACCTTTAATTCTGTTCGAAGGACAATGAACAGGGAGCCAAAGCCTTTGTGAAAATCTTGATGTCTTATTGGGTATTTCAGCCTTTTTTTGAATGTGGTATTTTTTTTTAATTTTTAAACTCGCGTATTTTGAATGTTTGATTGTCAGCAATGTGAAAAGACAGTCAAGATATTTGACTGGAATATGAAACTATATCACTGGAGCAAAGGGAAGGCTTTTGAAAGCCCCTTTGCTAACTATCTACCTCAGTTTGCCAGATGGCAAACTCAGAAGACAACTTTGTTACCTCGTTTGTTGTGATAGTTTTATCTCAGCTACATAACCAATGATACTTCCTAGTAGCTTTTTGTTTTCATTGATGTATGTGTAATGTGTGTGATCAAAGGAGTCATATAGGTAGATGAGTAAGAATGTTTATCTGAAGCTCTGATTTTTAAAAAAAAACTATAACATCTGCGTGATTTGTATAATTTAACACTACCTCTGGCTGTGAGGACTAACAAGAGAAAAAGTGGGGCTGTCGATTTTAGCGAATGACCAAGACAAAAAGTGTGTCTCTTGAGAATAGAACTATTTGGTAACATTTAGAGAATACCGTTGCTTCAAGGGCCTTTATGTTTTGGGCGTTAAAGTCTGAGTGCTTTATCTGCTGTTTCCCAAACCTCAGCCTGCCTAGAGCTGTGCCTTTTTTACCTTCCCATTTGCCTGACAGTTAGCCAAAGGCTGCACTGTCTAGTTTGCAAAGCATCCTCAACATTTCCAGAATTAGTTGCAAAACTCCATGTGGGAAACAGATTTTTAAAGAGCATAGGTTAGGATTTTGTTTTGTTTTTAATCCCAGCTTGGCTTAAAGGGGTAAAGAAATTTCATAAAATATTAAGATTGGAGATAAATTTAACAGTAGACAGTAAAATGAACGTGAGGTTATCATGGTAACAGTGCCTTCCATTATATATTATGAAATTCTTTGCCTTATATCTTTTTAATATTCATGATGTTGTTAAGGACAGGAGTACAGAAAGTTGCCTTAAGAGTGTCTTGGATTTTATCACTAACTATTTTGATGTACAGTATCTTATCAAAGCATTTTAGTTTGTTATCCTGCAGATTTTGTTTAGGGATGAGTATTCAGAGTTCTCCCATCTCGCTTGTATTTTCTTGAATTCTTAAGAGAATTTGGTACTCTTTAATTTTCCTTCAGTGTCAATGCTGTGAAGGAGGAATGCTAACTCCAGGAGTGAGTTAATCCTCTTGCTGGTTCGAAATCAGCAAACTGTTTACTCAGCCACACAGAATAGGCCTTCTCAGTCATGAGAGTTACCTACTAGGTGTCCAGCAGTGGGAAAGGATAAAAAATTAAACACGAGGTGTAGAGAGGGGGCCCTATTTCCTTTTAAAAGTATTGTTTCAAATTATCTGGAAACAACTTTGAGCCTTACTTTAAAAGGAACCTAAATTGTTTTCCCCTTGAAACTTTTGGTTTATAGAGAGAAGTTATGTTAAATGGCGTTATAAAATCAAAAGAACATTACTGATAATAGTCCCCCTCTCGTATCTCCTATCCCAATGTCTGATGATACAACATTTTTGATTGTTTTTTAATCTGTATTTTTGTGCCAAACTGGATATGTTCAGAAGCAGACCAACATTAAGTGCTAGCAGCCACTTTTGGACAAAATTCAAAGTCCCCATTTAATTATCTAAGTATGGGCTTCACAACAAAACAAAAAAAGCAGAGCTTTAGGTGAACAATCTGAGGCAAGGAAAAATGCTGCTCCTGCCTTTATAGCTCCTGTTTTATACTACCTCCTTTTAAAGTTATTCTAGTGTTATTTTTTTTCCTGTACTCAGGGAATATTTTGTTACTTTTGAGCTGCCTCATGGAAGCATGAGCAAATTGACAGGGTATGGCGTTTTTTGGTTTGTAAGTAGAAGTATGTGGGGCCTACTTTTATCAGTATCTAAATTTAAGGAATATAATGAGTTCATTTATTTTTTTAACTTTCATTAAAAGGCAAACAAAACCTAAAGCTGAAACATCATCTGTTATGGTTATGGAAGGCACGTCTAGGACTGTATAAATTTGAATCATTTTTAAAGCCTAGAAAGATGATCTCAAGTCTATGAGGAAAGTATTTTGTTTGTTTTTTGATGAATAGGCCCATAGTTATTGTAGATCTTTAGGCTATAACTATTTGCTAATTATTTACCAGTACATTTTTTACTTTTTCACCTTTTCATTTTGTTCTTATACACATTTTTTCATAATCTGTTACCAAAGAATTTTCAGTAGAAAATGAAAATTTGACTCTAATTTCCCTCCAGACTGAATTAACTAGAAACATCTATAGGTAATGAAGTTTATACACGTAGTTACTAACCCAAAATAATAGGGTTTATATTGATTGTTGTAGTTAAATAGACTAGTAATTTTAACTACCTTATTGTTACCAGAGCATTTAAAATAAGTTCTTTACCAGCAGAACATTCCAAAGAATTTCAAGTGTAATTTTTTTTTCTTCAGCAAGTAAATCCTCAACTATACAGTATTAGAGTAAAATATTTTTACATTGTTGAAACTACTTGTTGGAGAGAAAAAAATCTTTCACCAAAGATAAATCTTTTGGTCTCATTGAATAAGATATTTAGCGTACTGCAAAGACTTCTTTTTACTTGGCCAAAGCTAGCTTCTTTGAAACTTTAGGTATGAAATAGTAACTAAAATGTGCAGGTTTCACTTCTCTCTCATAGTGATGTTACTTTATGGTATTTCACTCCAAAGGGACTAATATGCAAATGGTAACTATTTTCTTTTCCAAAGACTTATTTGCTATAAGTACTGATACATGCATGTCATTTTTATGCCAAATATTACAAGATACTGCTCATCAGTATTTTCGTACCAAAGACCATTAAAATATATAGATTAGCCTGTAAGTAAGTAAAGATGAGCAGATTTGAAATACATTTATTTAGAAGCTGATAGGGAATCTAGCTTGAGTAGCAAAAGATATCAAAGGGCTAAGTTTACATATAAAAAGCAATACAGTTATACTGGTATTTATCAGTGTTTTTATTCAAGTACTTTTTGTCAGCAATTTAAAAAAAGAAAAACCAAAGATATTTAAGATTACCTCCACATATAGGCAAATTTAGTTGTACATTAAACTATTGTTTCTTGTTTTTATGTCAAACAAACACGTCTCTCCAGAACCCATCTGTATACAAGTAGCATACATAGGGACTTTCCATTAAATCTGCTGATTCAGCCACAGGATGTTTTTGCCAAATGATGTGATATTTTCCTAAGCACCTTGAGTGTGAGATGTCAACAGAAATATCAGCAGGCTTTCTCATTGCAGAGTATTATGGCAATCTCTGAACTAACCTATGCAGTCTTCCTCCTGCTCAAAGCATTACCTGGTTAACTCAGAAGGCTTGAGGGCAGTCCCTTAGTAGTAGGGATGTTCTCATCTCTGCAGAGCACTCAGACATCACAGGCAAACAAATCATATCACTGTTTGAGTGAGCTATACTCTGATAGATGTGCTCTTTAAAGTTGTCCATAAATTGAAATATTTTAATTACATTAAGGGAGCCTGGTATTTCAAACTTTAGTGGATGGAACAAAAATCTTTTTTTATGAAATCTGAGGTTTTTTATTTTGATTAGCCTAAAATTAAGACTATAGCTTTATCCACTAAGTGGCTTTAAAAAATGAACTTTGGCACACCAGGGAAATTAGATCCTCAGTGAAATGCCTTTTATTTGCCTTTGCTTCAGATACAAGCAGTGCCAAAATTGGGAACAATGACAGTGATTTACATTAGTTTGTCTTGGCTTTGTTAAGGACTTCTGCCAGAAATTTGCTCATATTGATGACTCAGGGTCATTGTTCAAGTCCATATGAAGACACCTTTGTAAACAATTCAGTGTCACAAAAATAAAATTGAGAGCTTTTTTTTTAAATGTAAGAATATCCAGATGTGGCTCCACGTTAGCAGTGGCTATAGTGATTTACATATATGTTTATATTTCATTGAATGTAAATTTTGAATACTGAATGTAAAAAAAATTCCAACTATATTGAAAGAGCCATGATCTTTTAAGTCTGTATTTTGTAGACTTCATTTCTGACAGTTTGCCACATGGGTCTCTGGTCAAATTGCTTTGATTTAATTAATAGTCAAAATAATTTTTGTGGCCTGTGAGCAGAATAGAGGGTTCTGGAGATCACCATACACAACCAGTTGATTGTGAATTTCATTGATATTTAGAAGAACATATACATAGAATTCTGTGTTAAATTGTTTTATGCTCAGGATATAAGATCACAGGCTAATGCAATGTATATGTTTGCAGGCTTTAATCTTCCCAGGCAGTTTCCCGTTTTAAGCCGTTGAAGGTGTTTGAGATTTACATGACAGTCTTGCATTTTTACCAGACAGATACTGTATTATTTTCTTATTACTGTTGTAACAAATTACCACAAACTTAGTGGTGTTAAAACAATACAAATTTATTATCTTCCAGTAATACAGGCCTGCAGTCTGATAGGTCTCACTGGGACAGAATCAAGGCCTGTTTCCTTGTCTTTTCTGGCTTTTAGAGGCTACAGACCCACATCCTTCTCCCTCCATCCTCAAAGCCAACAATGTAGCATCTTTCTGACCCTGCTTCCATTATCATATATATCTCTTTTCTGACCCCAACCAGGAAAGGTTCCTCAGTTTTAAGGACTCGTGATTAGATTCCTTAATTCACCTGGATAAACCAAGATAATCTCTTCTCAAAATCCTTAATTTCATCATATCTGCAAAGTCCCTTTTGTCATGTGTGGTAACATATTTAGAGTCCAGGCATTTGAACGTGGACTTCTGTAGGTGGCCATTATTTTCTCTACTACAGATTTATTATTTCTTGAGAATTCTGATTCCCTTAAACTGTCTATAGCATTACAGAGATTAGAAGTCTGAAGTCATGTGCTCCTGGGCATGTTCAGAATTTCAAAACTATGAAAACCTATCATATGTACACATTAAACTTTCTAAATCACTTGTAAAAACAGTTCAGCTTTAAACTTTTTGAATATATGTTTCATAAAGTAACATCTCAGTCCTGTGTGTTTAACAGAAATTTTCCTGAATATTTGGCTCTAATTTAATGGAATTTCATGAGAAATTTTTGAAAACTGTTATTATAGTTGAACTTTCTCTTTTTCTCTTTCTCGAGACTTTCACAGGGACTCAGAGTAGATAAACAGGACCATGATCGAATTCATTCTTCATTTTCTTCTAAAAGCTTATTTGTAACCAGCAACCTTTCTGCCTTTTAAATCCAATATTTTGTCTAGCTTCACCAGCTCCTGACTCTTTGGTTTTCCGTTTGATAACCCACCAACTTTCAGCAAGAGCTTCTACTTACCTTGTCAGCATAAATAACTCCTAGGAGATTTTATCTTTCTTGCCATTCTTCTTCTTTGATTCCAATTGTCCCTTTCCCTGGAAAGTTACAGAGTCCATAGCTCTAGTTTGTTCTAATTCCTAGATCATTGCAAGTCAAGTCTTTCAGTTTGGAAGGATAGTTTCTAATTCTACTCTAATTTTCAGCATTTCTTCAACTTAAGAGATAAAGCTTCCTCCACTATGAGGTAGAGACCATGATGATATTCTGAGTAAGGATAAGAATGCTGATTGTTTTTCAGCTGCTTCTGACTATAATTTCTAGGGAAAAATAATGCAGTTTACTAAACAAATACAATGTGCCCAGAATGTGTTTCATCCCTCTAAACTGCTACATTTTGCAAAGCAAATATTATTCCCAATTTAGAGATCAGGAAACTGAGGCTTAAACATGTCTAACTTGGGCAAAGATCACAGTAAGTGGTTTAGCCAAGATATAAACCCAAGTTGGTTCCAACTCCCAAGTTTATAGTATTCCTAATAAAATGCATTTTCTCAGCCAAGAAATGATATTTAATTACCCAGGCTCTTAGTATCAACACAACCTGTCCATGTAGTAATAGCCAGCCAACAAAGAGAAGTCTGTCTTATTTATAACCATCTATTCACATGAGGTATTTTGGACGCTGAGTTGTAACTCACCTTCGTCATCTCCTAACCTCCTTCTTTCCTCCTTTAAAATCTCCAATTTCTCTTATCCAAAATTAAGCTGAAAACTGATGCTTGTGCCTCGAGTTGCATGAGAAATAAGGTAGGCATGGTTTCTGGAGTCCTTATCTATTCAAGCATTTCCTTATTAGACTATATGTTCAGAACTGAATTTTATCTTTTGTAATTTTTCCACAGTCCCCGTATCTAAATAAGAATTTATTAACTGGAGAAAGCCAGGTGTATAACCAGTCATACTTCTTTGCTAGATCTGAAGAGTCAACAGTTTTTATGAATGCAACCTAATTAATTATTTCACACTAATTTAGGAGGAAGCAAAGTTGAGGGAGAATCATAAAGTAGAAGAGTGTAGCATGAGTCATTGGAGCACCTAAATTCTAGTCTTTGACCATTTTGAGACCTTTTTGGGACAAGAGTTCTTAACCTATTTTTGTTCCTCTCTATCCATGAAATAAAGATAATTTTTTTTGTCTGCAGAATGAAGCAGTAGTACTTCGAAAACTCAAAAGAAAACTCAAGTGTAAATAATTATAATCCCAAAATAATTTTTGTGAGGCTGTGAAACATACCTTAACTGATTTTTTTTTTTTTTTGGTTCATGGGTCAGCCTTTCCATTTACATTTTGCCCATGCTAAAATGAAAAATGTTTGTGTTTCCTGTACATGCACCCAAAAAAACTAACAGAAGAAAGGGTTGGTAAAAGGTATAGAATGGAATTTAAAAACTTATCTGTAATGTAGGTAAATCTATAAGAGGAAATGGAGATTTACAGTACTTTTGGGAGTGCTTTACAGGAAATCATTTTTCACCAAGTTAAATCTTTCATTTTAAAAATATCTTGGCTTTTAAAGATTTAAGGAAATAGTCAAATATCCCGAGAGGGGTAGATAGGTAAGGAGAATGTGCATTTTTAGGATTCTTCTCTAACAGATCTATTTTTTTCAAGATTATGGAACATTTTAACATTTCTTTAAACTATTTGGAATACATTTTATATAGGGCAACACCTATTGGCACCTATTCTAATTTACTCAAGTCTACCTTTAAGGCTTACTGGGAAGAATTATATGATTATCTTTTTTCAGAGAAAAGAAATATTTTCCCTAGCTTTTCTTTGCACCATCCAGAATCACTCTTAGTATAATCCATGAGATTCTGAACACTTTTGCAGATTTATTCAAGCTATATCTTGTTAAGTAGTTCATGGTATTAGACACAGTCTTAACTTATAAACTTTATCTTTAAAAATTTATGTTACAGAAGTTTATTTTTCTACAAAACTGTCGTTAAAAACACCAACAAAAATATTTAAAATTTTGGCTAAAACATTCTTCCTCCTGTTTTTACAATCTGTACATCTATTTTCTTTGCAAATGAAAATGATTACTGATGATTATTAACTTGAGCCTGTTGCAGGAATTGCAAAGCCTGAATATATACATACATTGCCTTAGCCTATCAGTAGAATAGATGATATATATTAAGTTTGTCTGTTTGTTGCTGTTGTTGGACAAAATTTCATGTCTTTGTATGCATGATTTTTTTTCCTATTTTTTTTCAAAGATGTGAATTAGATGAAAGCGTGGGAGCCAGTTATATTATTTCATATTATGGGTGTTCTGGATCCTTTTGCTCTATATACCATATTCTTGTAAGGGCAGCATTTGCAGACTTGCTAATGGACTCTAGAGCTGAGCTATTTTAATTTTATACTTGACTCAGGGGATCAGCTCTGTGAACTCCATTGCATGAAGAAAGCCAATGTTTGCCTTGATTTTGAATGTACCTTTTTAATGTCTTCTTAAAACATTTCTTGTTTAATAATGTGGGTTTTTTTCCTTTTTCTAGCTTCATGGTAAATATTGCCTAGTATTTTTCCCCTCCCCAGGGTAGTTTATATACTATCCTACAGGTCATGCCAAAAATGAATAAAAATTTAAATGCCAAAATGTTTATGAAACTGCTGTCTAAATACTGATTGATTGCACAGTTTAAATAAAATTTTCCTTAGTTAAAAAAGAAAAAACCCTTGTTTTCTTTTACTTTTCAGTTTTCTTTTGGGGAATGGAAAATGAAAACTTTCAATGTATAGAATGATGGCTTTTATATCCTAGGATGGGATGATTATAGAGTCTACTCCAAGCAGTAGGAATACAGCCTGTTTAAGCTATATAAGAATTATTTCATCTGGCATTTACTGAATAGCAGCAAGGAAATAATCATTTTCCTATTCCAGTACATGGTTGCTTACCTTGAACTAAATAGTAGGTAGCATAAAAGTTATGGACTCATCCAGATAGACACAGTTCTAATTGAGGTAAGAATTTTTGTTTTTTAAATATTATTAAAAAATGGTCAAGAGAATATTGAAAACCTTCCCACTAAAAAAAAAAATTAGAAATAATAGATAAAATATAACTTAAACAAGCTTGTTAAGATAACTATTAAAAAAAAAAAACCTCCTAATTTAGGAAATGAAAGGGGAATTGAAAAACAGAACAGTAACTTCTTGAAATGACATTGTGCTGACTGTGAAGAATATAAAAGAATTAAAATGTAAGAGAATAAGAAACTATATATTTTTTAAAAGAACAAGTATATTGGAAAAAGAAATTAATACAATTTTCAGAAATAAAAAAATGCATTTTTGAAAATCTGTTAAATCACAGATCAAGTACACTGAAGGAATATTCTAAAACTGGAATTTAGATATAAGGACATTATTCAGGATAATTTGGCACAGAGAAATAAACAAAATATAAATAAAAGAAGGTAAACAGAGAAGATTCAAAATACATGACAGCCATTCTTAAATGAAAGACTAAAGAAAGTGAAGGATAAGCAATATTCAAAGAGAAAATGACTAATTTATGAAATCCTCAGATTCAGGAAGCACAAACCTCAATCTATAAATACACAAATAAGTCCATACCAAAACATTTCAGTGAAACTAAAGAACATCGAAGACAAAGAGAAGAACTTAAAGGAAATTAGAGGAAAAAAAAAAGATTATATAGATTATGCTAAGAAGATTTCTCAGTGACAATAAAAGAAGCAAGATGGTGGGATAATATCTTCAAAACATTGCAAAGGAAAATAACTACAATATGCAGCTGTATATCCAGATAAACTCTCATTTAAATGTTAGGATCAAATAAACGTAATTCTAGATAAAGATTGAGAGATAATACCACTCATATACACTTGCTAAATAAACAATAAAGGATGTAATTTAGGAAGAAGGAAATAGAATCCACAAGGAGGATAGGAGAAGCAAGAAGCAATGATGAGCAAAAAAGGTCGTAAGTAGTTCACAGTGTTAGAATACAACAGGGATGAATTTTGAAAACATGCTAAGTGAAAGAACCCACTCAAAAAAACCCCACATATTGTTTAATTTCATTTACATGAAATGTTCAGAATAGGCAAATCTATAAGAGACAGAAAGTAGGTTAGTGGTTACATAGACCTGCAAGGTTCCAGGGAATGGGAAATGACCGCTAATGGGTTCAGAGGTTTATATGGGGGTGATGGAAGTGTTCTAAAATTAATTGTAATGATGGTTGCACAACAGTGTGAATATACTAAAAATCACTGAATTATGCACTTGAAATGGGTATATTGTATGATATATAATTATATCTCAATAAAGCTGTTTAAAAAAAAAAGCCATGATCAGCAAAGACATAAAGAAACGGGTAAATCTAAATCAGCATTAACTATGTACAAAAATACTATTAACTAATTTTATGTAAAAATAAGGTAGAACTAAAACACTAGACAAAATAAGCCATAAGACTAGAAGAAAAATGAGCAGAGACAAATTATTCTACTATTCTTTTATTAAATAGTTTTATGTTAAAAATTATAGAGTGAGTGCTAAAATAATCAAAATAGAATGTATCCTAAATCTATTAGGCAGAAAGTGAAAAAAACATGATCGGTTAATAGAAGGAAGGGAAGGAAATGGAATAAAATTTAAAAATAACCCTAAGAGAAAGAACAGTAATGTGATACGAAAAATATAACTTTAGTTATTAAAAAAAAAAAAGTAAAACTACTGCCACTTTAAAGATTGGATAGAAAAAGAAAATCTTTATGTTATTGCTACTTAAAACTTAATGACCTCAGAATTCAGCAAAGTTGTATGGTACAAAATCAACAAACTTACTTTAAAAAGCAATCTCATTTACAATAGCATCTCAAATAAAATACTTAAGAATAAATTTAACCAAAGAGGTAAAAGACTTTTATACTGAAGACTACAAAACATCGCTAAAAGATATTATATATCTAAATAAATGGAAACACATCCCATGTTAATGGGTTGAGATATAATACTACCCAACGTGATCAAATTCAATGTAATCCCTATCAATATTCGAATAGCCTTTTTTTTCTTTTACAGAAATGGGAAAGCCAATCCTCAAATTCACATGGAATTGCAAGGGGCTCCAAATGGCTAAAACTTCAAAGTCAGAGGACTCACATGTCCCAATTTCAAAACTTACTACAAAGCTATAGAAATTAAACTTACTACAAAGCTATAAAAATTAAAATAATATGGTAATGGCATAAGGACCAATGGCTTATAGGCCAATGGAAGAGAACTGAGAGTCCAAAAATAAATTCATATGTCCATGGGCCATTGATATTTGACAAGGCTGTAAAGTCCATTCATTGGGGGAAAGAACAGTCTCTTCAATAAACAGTGCTGAGGCAACTGGACTGCCACATGCAAAAGAATGAAGTTAGACTCCTACCTCACACCATATACAAAAATTAACTCAAAATGGATCAATGACCTAAATATAAAAGCTAAAACCATAACTCTTAGAAAAAAAAAAAAAAACATAGGTGTAAATCTTCACGACCTTAGACGTAGCAATGGCTTTTAGGATATGACACCAAAGCACAAGTAACAACAAAAAAACATAAACATAAATTGGACTTCGACAAAATTAAAACTTATGTTCATCAAGGGACATTATCAAGAAATTGAGAAGACAACCTACAGATAGGGAAAAATATTTGCAAATCATATCTGATAATGGTTTAATATCCAGAACATTTAAAGAACTTCTAAAACTCAACAACAAAAAGACCGACAACCCAATCTAAAGGTGGGTAAAGGAGTTGAACTGTCATTTCTTTAATGAATATACAAATGGCTAACAAGCACATGAAATGATACTCAACATCTTTAGTCATTGAGAAATGCAAATCAAACCACAATGAGTTACCACTTCACACCTACTAGGATGGCTATAATAATTTTTTTTAATTGAAGGAAAATAAATATCGTTAAAGATGTGGAGAAATTGGAACCCTCATACATTGCTACTTGGGAACATAAAATGGTCCAGCAACTGTGGAAAACAATTTGGGTTCCTCAAAAAGCTAAACATATAATTATCATATGAGCCAGCCATTCCACTGCTAAGTATATACCCAAAAGAATGAAAGGACTGAAACAAATATTTGTACAGCAGTGTTCATTTGCAGCATTATTCACAATAACCAAAAATGGGAACAACCCAAGTGTCCATCAATAGATGAATGAATAAACAAAATGTGGCATATCTATACAATGGACTATTTAGCCACGAAAAGGAATAAAACATTGATACATATACAACATGGATGAACCTTGAAAACATTATGCAAAGTGAAAGAAGCCAGGCACAAAAGACCATATATTATGTGATTCCATTTATATGAAGTGCAATGTCCAGAGTAGGCAAATCCATAGAGACAGAAAGTAGATTAGTAGTAGCCAGGGGGTGAGGAGGTTGTTGGGGCTGAGGTGGGGGGAGCAATAGAATGTGACTGTTAACCAGTAGAGGGTTTCTTTTGGGGGTGATAAAAATGTTGTAGAATTAGGTGATTGTTGCACAACTCTGACTATACTAAAATATACTAAAAAGCAAATATACACTGACTTTTATACATTAAAATAGTGAAGTTTATGGTATATAAATTATATCTCCATAAAAAATATGTGTACAAAAAATGGGAAATCAAAGGAAGCTTACTGCACAAAGTTTTCATCATCTTGCTTCCCTTTTCCTGCTCTAGCTCTCTAAACACACATAAAAACCAAAAAATTTAAAACTGGCACATTTTGTCTTTTAAGAGATTTCGTAAAATGCCAATTGTTCCATATTTACAGTTTGTTGTTTTAACACCAAGATTTGTCATGTTTTTTAGGTAGACCTGCCTTGCTGTATTTCATTCACAAATATGTACATATCTTGCTCATTCCCACATGCTCTCACAAATTTCTCAAGCACCCACACTGTTGCAGTCTGCCTATGTTGGCAGTATTTATATCCTGAAAAAAATCTGCCTCTTTTCCCATTGCTGTAAAAAACAAAGCAAAACAAGGCAAAAATCTCACATTACTTTGCCATATTGGTTTTATCATATGTTACCTAAGAAGTGTATGACACACAGTGTCTTTTAGAATCAAAGATCAAAGTCAGGTGCCTCACTGGAGGCACCTCACTTAACCATGAATATTTTTAACCAGAAAAAATATCATGGACCTTTATGGTTATGTTAAATCAAGTCTTTGGTTATCGATTGCACAGGATATGCCAAGTTGATATGACAAACAGTGATCAAGATGGAGAGAGCTATGGAGACATTTGTCCCTTTCTCAACTTGCAAGTCTCCTTAATATTTTTTAAAAATTACTAATGCCATATTAATCATTTTCTTTACTATTTTTCAATAATAGTTATCCACTAGAAATATTTAAAAAATAAGTCTTAGTCTCAAATAATATATATTTCAGAATGTATTAATGTAAACTTTGTATGAATCTGCAATTTGGCTGTAGGAATCTATTGCTTAGCAGACTATCTTGAACATGAATAATTTATCTTTTTTTTTTTGGCTTTTGAATAGTTACTATATCTTAATGGATAGACAAAATTATAGAATGTCAAAGCTTTGACACTGAATTCTTTGCGAGTATACAATTCATTCATTTGTTCATTCAAAAAATGTTTATCGACCACTTGATATGTGCCAGACAGTAATAAGCAAAAGTCAACCCTTATTACGCTCATGAATTTTAGAGTCTGGAGGTAAAGACAAAATCTAGTCAGATAGTCACAGAAATTAATATGTAATTTCAAATCAAGAGAAGTGATGAAAGGACGTGAAAAAAAAACAGAATCTAAGGTAGAACAGATGAAGATAAATACTTGAGTCAAGAGTGAAAGGTAAGTTTGAGTTAATTGGACTAAGTGTGGAGAAAAGTGCATTCTTGGAAGAGGAAACAGCATTTGCAAAGGCTTCTGGCAGGAGAATATTGGAGGAAATTTTTAAAAGGACAGTGAGCATAAAGAGCAAGAGGAGTGGTGCATGATCAGGTTGGAGAAATCAGTGGAAATCATATTATAGAAGCCATTTATAGTCTATGTTTTTTTAAAAATCTAGTTTTAATTATAATAGCAGTGGAAAGCCATTGAGTTTTATGTAAAGTGATGACAGGATGAGATTTGTGTTTTAAAAAGAGCACCCTGCACTCTGGAAAATAGTTTGGCAGTTCCTTTCAAACTAAAAATGGATTTACCATATGACCCAGCAATTGCATTCCTGGGCATTTATCCCAGAAATGAAGACTTATTTTCACACAGGAACTTGTACATGACTGTTCATAATGGCTTTATTCATAATAGCCAAAAAGTAGAAACTACCCATATAGTCTTTCAGTGGGTGAATGGTTTTAAAAAATGGTGGTATATCCATACCATGGAATACTACTAAGTAGTAAAAAGGAGCAAAATATTGACATACACGATAAGTTAAATGAAATTCAAGGATATTGTTGTGTGACAAAGTATCTCAAAAGGATGCATACTGCATGATTTCATTTGTGTAACCTTCATGAAAGCACATAATTATAATAATGCAGAATACATTAGTGGCTGCCATTGATGAGTTAGGGATCAGGGAAGTGGATGGGTGTGGCTATAACACAAGGGAGTCCTGTTATCAGGAAATCTTGTGGTGACTGTATAGTTTAGTATCTTGATATCCTGATTGTGATCATGGTTACACAAGGTTACATGTGTGATAAAATTGCATAAGACTACATATACACAAACTTGTATGTATAAATTATAAAACCTGAACAAGCTCTATGGATTGTACCAATGTCAATTTGTTTTTGATATTGTACTATAGTTGTATGCCAAGCTAACATTAAGGGAGGCTGGGAGAAGAATGCAAAGGACTTTCCCATACATTTGTTTGCAACTCCTTGTAAATCTATAATTTTATTTTTTAAAGAGCACTTTTTAAAGTGGGAGATGATTTGAACAGAAGTTAAAGTGGATGTGGAGAAAACTATTGGGTGATTATTGTATTAGTCCAGAAAAGAGATAAATGATTATGGCTGAACTTGGGTGGTGGCTGTGGTGATAAAAAAGAAGGGACATATCTAATATATATGAAGTAAAATTTATGGACTCTGGTGATGGATGGGAAATAAGAAATTAAAAAGCGTAGTTCAAAGTAAAACTTTGTCTCATATTTCAAGCCTCGAAAATAAATACACATTTAGGACAAGACAGTAAAAAATCAGAAGGTACCATTTGATGACAGCATATTCCAGAACCAAAGTTGCTGTTGCTATGAGGTTATTTTGGAGTTTTGCTAGGCTAAAGTACACACTATTATTGTGTCAGTAACCAGTTTATTGCCTCAATTTACCCTTTATTGCCTGCTCTGCAAAAACTGTGATGCAATTTACCCTTTATTGCCTGCTCTGCAAAAACTGTGATGGACTCTTCAAATATTTTTCCTTTGCCAGCTCGCTCAATGTTATAGTTTATCAGTAGAGGGTGCTGGAGAGAGATTACTGGAGGAAGGGCTTTTCTTCCTGTTCCAGGTGCTCCTATTGGTAAGCTCCTGCAGCAAGCATGGGCTTCTTCAGCATCCAACTCCTGCAGTGCTGGCGACTTATCCAGTCCCAGGAACCTGCAATGCAAGCAGCAGTCAGAGACAGTAGCTTCCTCTGGCACAACCTGCAGACTGCACAACTGTGCATGCTCCGATCAGGTCAGGATTGCTGCTGGAGAGGGAAGGCCTCATCTTTGGGTGCTCTACCTCAGTTTTAAGAGTAGTGGCTCCTCCTTATATCTGCTTTTCTCAGATTCTTTAGCATTTTCTTCTTTAGCAATCCTTCTCTACTGCAATCTCTTGCTATAGTCAGTAATACTTTGTATTAAATTTACCCTGTTTAAATTGTGTAAGTTTTTCATAAATTATATAAATGTCTAACCACTATGCTGTACACCTGAAATTAATATAAAATATTAAATGTCAACTCTAATTAAAAAATTAATTTTTTTAAAAAAAGCACATATATTACTATACCCCAAATTTGTATTTAAAAAAATATTTTGACAACTATTTCAACATAATTGGTTTCTTTCATGGTCTTAAAAAATAAATGTAAAAATTTCAAGTTTAAAGAAAAGTAAAGACAAACATATTCAATTTTTTAAAAAGTGTGGGTTTTGTGTCGGGATTGAATTCTGACTCATACAAGCATTTCTCAAAGTTTTCAGTTGTGATTCCCTCAACTTTGAGCTTTTGATAGTCCATCGATACTTGTCAACAAGGGTTGCTGGATATAGCTGACCAACATGTAGAGGTTGCTAAGCTGATCACAGTTTCAATTATATCACGAAAGGATTCAAACCAATGTTGCAAAACTTCTGAACACAGAATTGGGTTTGATTTTTATTTCTATTCAATTTAAAACAAATCTATGATTTTCAATGTTTGAAAACAGAACTTATAGCAATATCTTTTTTTTCTGAAAAAATGTTTACATGTAAATCTAAACCAATTTATATTAGTCTTCATGCTTAAATGCTCCACTATGCTACCTTCCACATTATAAACAGGTAAAGTTTGAGATGTAAAAGATTAAAATATAAAAACTTCAAAATACAAGAAAATAAGGTTAAGTAAATTCCAGGCCAAGGTAAGCGTGTGACAATGTTGATCATTTCTCTCTGCTTGATTGCCCTAACACTCCTGTTTTTTAATTTTTCATTCCTTCTCAACTTCCTTTATAGGCTCTTCTATCTCTGTCCGTACTTTAAGATGCCGGTGTTTCCCTGGATTCTGTTCTTGGCTCTTATTTCTCATTGGTCCTGGGTGACCAAAGAGACATTACTCTTAGGTAATGTCTCTTTCATTTGTATCTGCAGCATAGGCCTGTCCCCTGAGGCCAACATCCTTTGTGTGATTTGAGTTCTAATCTAGGGGTCAGCTGATTTCAGCCTATGGGCCAAATTCAACACACTGCCTGCTTTTATAAGTAAAGTTTTACTGGTACACAGCCACACCACTTATTTACATATTGTCTATGGTTGCTTTCCTACTACAATGGCAGAGTTGAGTAGTTGTGACAGAGAACGTATGGCCTGCAAAACCTATAATATTTATTATCTGGCCCTCCACAGAATAAGTTTACTGAGCCTTGTTCTGGCCTAAACTGTGCCTTCTACTGAGTTTTAGGCATGACTGAGTGTGTATTTTTAAACAGTGGGGTAAGCCCACCAACAGTAGACTTACCTGCATCTCTCTGTATGAGAAGGGGAGTAGAGATTAGCTCTGGAACTCATAACCAAGTCCCACAAAGACTACAACAGCAAGGTGAGGGAATATTTTATTAGGAATTCTGTCATACTGGAGACATAAGGAGTATAATGCACAATGTTCATTGCTGCAGAATCGCCTAGAGAGCATTTAAAGACAAATTTCAGATCTCATTCTGAGATTCTGATTTAGTAAATCTGGGAGGGGCTTGGAAATCTAAAATTTTAGAATGCTCTCCCTGTAATTCTAATATGTAGCAAGGAAGTAGTCAGGATTCGGAAGTCAAATTGATCTGAAAACTCATGGGCAAGTAAGATGGTTTTTTCTTGATGAATCATTAAAAAGAGGCCAATTTGTTTCTCGTGACTTACATATTATTTCTAAGCTTTAGAGAATTACTATAAAGAATTCAAAATCTCTTAGAATAGTTTTTCTCAACCACTCTCCTTGCACTAAGAAGTACATAATAAAAACTATGTTTCCATATTGACTGATATTTTCAAAGTGCTTTCACATCTTCTCTCACCAATTCTATAAAGTAAAGTGTAAGATCTAATTTGCTTTCTCATATTTAGCATTTATCACACTTATCAGAACCGTGCCAATCTAGCCTGCCCAGGGCCACATCCAGCCTGTTCTTTCATGCATTCATTCAACAAAATTTTTTGAACACTTTGTTAGGTAGCAGAGGATAACAGTAGTGATCCGAAAGAATTCCTGCCTGCATGGAGCTTAAATTCTAGTTGGGGAGAGCCTTCTCCCAGATGTGCCTCCTATACGAAAAATTTCCCCAGCTGTCCTAGTCTGAATCTTCCAAGTTTGGAAATTTTATCCAAACTTATGAGAAAAAGGGTAATATTTGTCTCCTGGCCAGCCATATCTCGTCTTGTAAAACCGATTCCTCTGCTGTGGTGCTTGTCTGTTATGTAGCTGTTAAGACTATGTATTATTGGTTTCATGTTTACATCTGTTCTGACGCTGTTATGTGCAGTTAACTGGGTTCTGTGGGTCTTGTCTCTGGAAGGATGACTTCTGTTTGCGGTTAGTTCTAAATCCTCACATGATTAATGAGTATTTTTCAGTGATTCTGACATCAAAATAAACCCAGTGTCTCACCTGACTGAAGATCAGAGTCTGCACCTACGGTAGCCTCTTTAGTAGAATAAGTGGAAAACCTAACAAAAAGCAGGGAGAACAGTTTCATAAAAGGAAGCGGAAGAATGTCAGAGCTAGAAGCGACCTCAGAGATGTCGCTCCACTGCCTTTTGGAGATCAGAAATCTGAGATTCAGAGAGGTTACCTAAATTGCTTCAGGTCACACAGCCCGACTGATGGACGTGGAACCAGCGGCCAAAACCCGTCTACAAGCACACTGGGAGTCTTTCTTCTAAAATTTAACGTCTAAATCAGGTCTGGCTGTCTCGCCGCTTCTACCCACGCTCCTTTCTGGTATACTAATTCCGCATCGCTCTATCTTAAAGAGTCACGTTGTTAAAACTTGAAGTTTGGGCATTCCACAAACAGGTGTCCAGACCACGGACACGAAGTCGGGGAACGTGGGTGTCCTCCACATGCCCGCCGAGAACTCTGCAGCTCCCGCTTACGAAGTTTTCTCGGATCGTACGTTCCGCTTTCAGATCCCCTGGCTACGAGGCCAAGATGCCTGCTGCGTGGCCTCCGACGAAGTTCAGAGATGCCACAGCCTCCCAGAAGCCGAGCCGGGCGCGTCGGCCGCAGAGCCCGGCGTCCTCGGGCCTGGCGAGCCGCTGGGGAGCGCGGG
>NW_011888866.1:8077552-8090753 GCF_000151845.1 Pteropus vampyrus
GCCGCCGCCGCCGCATCAAAGAGACCGAATTCCCGCGGCCTGGGGGGGAGTCATGCTTTGCGGTCTGTAATGTCCGCAGAACAGGAGAAGGATCCCATTTCGCTGAAGAGAGTTCGAGGTAACCGAGAAGGGCGCCGGATCGAGGGGGTCGGGGGAGTGGGGTGCGCGGGGGCCGCGTGCCCGGCTGCTCGGAGGCCACGGGGCTCTGTCCGGGCCTAACTCCGCGCAGCCCGCGTCCCGCCCGCGCCCCGGGGCCGAGGCTGCGGTCGGAGGCTGCCCGCTCGCCCCCTAGACAGACACCCACGCCGAGCCGTCGCCTCCCCGACTTTGTGTTGAGAGGCAGTTGAACCGCACTCAGCATCCCTTCATCCCTCCGCTCCTCTCCCACCTTACCTCATTCGCAAGACACAGCACAATAGGCACCTCAAAGGGTGAGAAAGAAACACCCCCTGGCAGAGACCACGAACGATGCCCCCCCCCAAAAAAAAGTAAGTTGGACTGCACAGGAGTTGACGTTCTTAGAGAAGGTGTACGGGCCTTTGCGTCTCTCCCAGCCCCCCTTCCCACCCCTAAAACGCAACAAACATACAGCTCGTTTTCCTTGGGCTTAAGAGGAGGAACTGTAAATTCAAAAGGCATTTTCTTTTTTGGCTTATGGATAAGAATCAAATCACCCCAAATCAGTTTTATACATGATTGGTTTGCTTCTTTCTTGCACACTAGTTAGGAATTTTACTGCTGCCTTTCAAGCTAAGAAAAATCAGGGAATGATGTGCCAGACAAAAGATAATGCACGTAAGTTGACAGACTCGGAGTGCTGTCTGGAAATTTGGGAGAATATCTTCTAGTTCTTATTTCCAGCTCTTAATGGTGTTAAGGATGAAAATCCACAAATCGATGTGATACTGTTTGTTCATTAAGCAAATACTTATTGAACATTTACTGTGTGCTAAGCACTGTTCTTGGCACGGGGGTACAACAGTGAACAAAGCAAAAGGACGATCTTCACCCAGCAGGAGTTCACACTGGCAGAGTTCATACCGTGGGGTAAACGAATGATAAATAAAAGGTATAGAATGTCAATGGTAAGGGCAGAAAAAGCAGAGAAAGTGGTTAGGCATTATGAATGGGGGTGGGGAGGTGGCGATTCTATATATGTAAGAGAACTCACCTGGAACCTGATATTTGAGCAAAGACCCAAAGGAAGTGATAGAGCAGAGTCATACTGATGCACGTGAGAAGAGCAGTATTGGCAAAAGCACCAGCAAGTGCAAAGGCCCTAGGCCTGGAATTTGCTTAGTGTACCACTCAAGCAACAGCAGAGAAGCTATTGTAACTGGCACAGAGTGAGCATAGAGAAAGAAGTATGAGCTGAGCTGAAGGATAGGATAGAGTGTAGGCCTTTTAAAAGACTTTGGCTTTTACTCTGAGATAGGGACTGGACATTTTCAGCAGAAGAGTGACTGATCTGACATTTTTAACAGGGTTTCTCTGGCTGGTGTGTGGAGAATAGACTGAAGAGAACGAGGATGGAAGCAGGGAGACTAGTTAGGAGGCTATTGCAATAATCCTCTCATCCAAACAAGATAAAGTGCTTTTTCAAATCAGTAAGTAGTAAGGTAAATTTCCAATTGACTTAAGCGATGTAGAGATCAAGGACCACAGTCATTCATCTATATTTTTGTTCCATGTGACTAGTGATTAAACATATGGAACTGGCTTGTGACACAATAACAATGTGGTATCCACAAAACATCTGCTCAGGTATTTAGTTAGAGATTGATCTTCTCCATTTAAGCAGGCACATAATTTAGAGAAGAATATTGTTTTTAAAGGCTTAATATCAGCACAATCTTTCATTTGGTAAGGATTTTCTATTTTGACTTTTCTATTTGTGGTCATGAGTTGCCAAAGCCTTTAAGGAATAGACCTTTTTGAGATGCAATTATTCCTCTGATATTTTTGCTGTATTATTTTGCCTATTATAAATTACTTTGGGATTAAAGGAAAAGAAAGAGCTATCATGTTTCTATCTTTGAACTCAATTATCAATCTTGATCAGATGTAATTTTAAATAAAATGATGTGTATTTTATTGTGGGTCAAGAGCACACATCTATTTTCATTTTGTTCCAACTGCTGCTTTTAAGTTTGATGCCTTAACTGTTAAGAGTTGGCTCAGGTGTCTGCCCAGGAATATTGTGAGAGTTAAGTACCAGAATAAAAGACAAAATCAATATGAGGAGGTTTTTTATAATGAGTCCTTTTATAGTAATTGGAACATTAATTTTTAGAAACATTTTTAGATTCTTTTATAATTCATAAATGGTACCATAGTATCTACATGAGCTCTTCTGAAGCACAATTCTACAGAATTTCACCACCCTGGAACTTTTTTTTATAATTTGTATCATCAGACTGCATGCAGGATCGTGGTGTTTACAAAGCATAAGCTCTTGAGCAGTGCATCTCAAACTGTTTGCATTCAGAGATGTATACATACAGACTTTTTAATGGTCATGTATTTATTTCATATGAATCATAAAAAAAATGTCAAACTTCTTGCTTAGAACATCTACATAGTCAATTTAAAGAAATTTTTAAGAAAATAGTATATTATACTATTACACTATGTAACCCAGATATGGCAAAATTATGATGTGAATGACTAAGGACTTTACAGTAGTATACGTTGTAGGCCAAAAGCATCATAATCCCCTGGGATGCTTATTAAAAATGCACATTCCTGGACCCACAGAATCGGGATTTCTGGGATATTTTTCTCTATCTTTAACAAGATCCTCAGGTGTTCCTTCTGCACACTAAAGTTTGAGAACTGCTGCTGGTAGACCTAGATTGCAAAGGTGAATGGACCAGAGAGGAAGCTGATTTGTGGTTTTTCAGACTTGTCCTGATATTTTAATATTAGATTCAGAATTGCTGTTTATTGGAAAAGTATCTTTGATTTTCTACCAGTTCTTAACCCTCCCAGACCCTCAGCCTTTGATTGTAAGGCAGATCCATGAGGATAGGTATAATATCTTGAGTATATTTCCATTTCTACCCTACTTGCCTTGCCCACAGTACGTACCAAGTGAATGAATGAGTGAATACATGAAGTAACTCATTCATATCTTTATACTAGTTTCTGATTGTCCACAATCCCTCATACTACTTTTACTTGCCCTTTTCTCTCAGAATGTTGCCTGTCATACTCATTTTAACCAACACTCCCATTCTCCAGTGTTCTTAGAACTCTTAGGTGTTGATTATTCAACAAATATTTATTGAGCAGTCACAGTGCCAAATATTGATTAAGAAGACATAATACCTGTCTTTAAGAAAATTTTAGTCTAGTCCAGGATGTGGACAAATAAGCAGATATTTACAAAAAGCATAAGTGCTCTTACCATCTACAGAATATAAAGGTATATATCTTTAAAGGAATCATGGAAGATTTCCTGGAGAAGAGTTCTAAGAAGTGATGTGTGTACTTTAGTTTAAAATTATGTAGAAGGAGCAACAAGGAGGATGAGGGACGAGAAAAAGGTCTAGGATGTAAGTGGTGCTTTTGAGAATGTACTTTTGGGAGAAAACTACATTTCAAAATAGTATAGTTAGTGGTACAGATGTAACTTAAAAGAAGCCCAGTGATAGATAGATTGACATAGCCAATACCTAGAGTCAAAAGAAAGTTTGTATGGGTGTCTTTTTATTTTTATTTTTTTCTACCTGGAAAAAAGACAATCATATTTGTAGACTTACAGAAAAACCCAGTGTAGGGGAGAAGGGAGAAACTGAAAAGGCAAAAGAAAGAATAATTTCTTAATAAAGCATTCAAGACCTGTTTTTTTAATAGCTACCATGTGCTTAGGCACTTGCTGTTCTAGAAGCTGGGGATGAGACAGATAAGGCTCCTATTCTTGTAAAGCAGATCTCTGCAGATGAGAGAGTGTTTGGAATAGTATCAAGAGTGCAAATGAAGAGTTAGTCCAGTAGTAAAAAAAGAAAGAATGAAGAAAGAACAGAAATTGAGAGTGAAGAAGAAGGAAGTTGAGTCATTCATTTCAGATGAAGTGCTTTTAAGCAGAGTTAATAATGACATTAGAGAGGCAAGGATATATTTGGAGTGGGATAATAAAAGTGCTGAAAGCTGACTTTACTAAAACTGGTAGACAGTCCTGATCAGATAGATGTATGGAGGATTGGGATTAAGATCGGAGAGGAAGCATAATTTATGTAGTCACAGAATCAAGGGGAAGAATCAGTAAGAAAAAGTCTAAAGGAAAGTTTTTTTTTTTTTTGAGTTTTGTTTTGTGCTTTAGTTGGTACATGTAAGGGGTAGGCAGATTATCAGGAAAGTAAGTTTGATTTTTGACATATTGTATGAGTATCCCCCAGAGATGTTCCAGTAGATATCATGGTTTGGAACTGAGGCAGGTGGTCTGAGTCAGAAATAGAGATATGGTAGTTATCAGTAAACAGGCAAATACTAATTAATGCCTTGGGAGTAGATGAGCTCACCCAAGAGAGACTGAAAAGTGAGAAGAGAAAAGCATTGTGAAAAGCAACTTTGGGAACACTGATATCTTGGAGACAAAAGGGAGAAGAAGACTCTGAGAAGCAGAATGTAAAGGAGTAACCAGAAAGTTAGAGGAGAAAAACCATAAAAGAATGGTGTCACAGATATATAAAAATAGGAATGTATTTACAAGAGGGACATTAATTAATTTTGTTTTTAACGTATTGAATGAAAGGTGTCTATCTGTGAGATGTCTACCATGTTCTTTCTCCCGTAATCCCTATCCTGGAGAACATTATATATCCAGTGACCCAAACCCATGCCCCAGTCTCACCCAACACTGTCCCAAAGTTCTAGAATATCTGTCTCCTTAATATATTTTGAACCTATCATCTCCTGGACCTTTCTACTATCACTTCTTTTGTTCAGATTTTACTTATCTCTAATTATTACAGTAGCCCTCTCACTGGTTTCCTGGCGTCCCATTTTGTCATCCATTTTCCACATTGCTTCTTCTGGTGATAGATAACTGCTATCTGTTGAGTACTTACCAGTTTGCTAAGTGGTTTAAATGAATCATCTTGTTTAATCCTCAGTAACCCTGCGAGTTAGATGTTGTTATAGGTTTACAATTGAGGAATTGATGCTCAGAGAGGTTAAGTAATAGGTGATTAAGTAACGTATTCAAGTTTACCTGGCTAATAAGTGACAAAGCTAGAATTTAAACTCTAGGGCCCAAAGTCTTAGTCACTATATTCCATTGCCGTGGTGCTCTCCAAACACAATTCAGTCATGTAGATCTTTTTTGTAAAATTCTTCAGCAGTTCCCCATTGCCTTTAGGATAAAAATCCAACCTTTTTATATTGGCCCTTTTTTATTTAGGACTACTGCTTAGTCCTCCATCCTTCATATTCCATGAAATGTTCTCACTTATCTCTGTCACTTCAGTTCTGAAATATTTACATTTATCTCTAGACATTATCATGGTCTCTCTTACCTTTAAACTTGCTTTGCATATTCTGTTACTTCTGTTAAGCATGCCCTGTTTTTTTCCACCTTTGGCAAGATAGTCGTTATCAAAGCATCAGCTCAGTTGAAACCTCCCTGGATGTCTTCCCTGACACTCCTCCCTCAGTCAGGATTAGATGAGAGTTCCTTATGTTTTCTCCATATCCTGTGCTCATCTTTATCATAGTATTTATCATGTTAAATTTAAGAGCTTCAAAAAAAAAGTTTTGTCTAGATTATGGAATGCTTATCGGGAGGTATTATTACCTTTATTTCTATAACTTAAAGAAGCCTAACAAATGTTTCTGAAATCTAATTTGGTGAATGTTAACAAAGAGGTTTCAATAACTTCAGGTAATATAGTCTTCCTAGTTTGCTTTCCCCAGAGGTGTGAAAGAGTTACTTTTTAGAAGGATTATACAATTCTCTCTTCTAGCACTCTTATACCAGGTAACTCAAGAGGTCTGTCACCTTTATTATCAAGGTTAGCTGTAAGTTATGGTCAAGAGTGAATTCAGGTCTCCTTTCCTGTTCCCAGTCTCTATAGACATGCTAATATCAATATTGAGAGACAGTACAGCCTTTTGACTCTGGAGCTCAACTGACAGGGTTCTTATCCCAGCTCTGCCATTTACTAGGTGTGTGGTCCTTGACAAGTTACTTAGTTTCTTTGTGCATCAGTTTTCTCAGCTGCAAAATGAAAATAATACTTGTCTCATGAAATTGTTTGAAGGCTTAAATGGGTTTATATATATAAAGCACTGAAAACAGCATCTGGTACATTATAAGTAATCTGTGTTTGTTTTTAAAATCAGAAATAGAAAGTCTAAAATATACATTCTAAAATATAATAAGTAATGTGATCAACATTCACTTTTAGGTATACTGAATCAGTTAATCAAGAAGGAAAAGACCTACAGCATATTCTTTCTCATTTTGAGTGGAAGCAGGTATGGAGTGAAAAGCAATGAAGTTTCTCTCCCTCTAGGGAGAAAACAATGAACAACAACAACAAAATATTATAAAAGCAGAAACTTCTCAGATTTCATTTTGTTCAGAAAGACACCTATAAGGTGTTTATTACATGATTTTCATGAATATTTGCATCTTCGTTCTCCAACTGTTTAAAAAGTTGGCCGGCTTTGTTAATAAAATAAGTTTATTACTAGGGGTATTATTATATAGAGTCAACTTCACACATAGATACTATCTACTCACCCTCCTAAGCTTTACCTTTGTAAACTTAAACCTTAACCTCATCTATCTCAGTAATACAAAGATCACTAGTTTGGGGAGAAAGCTGTCACAGGAATCACGTCTATTTGAAACCTTAAATACCTATGTTGAGTGCTTCCTGAATTTAATATTTACTACATGCTCAGATTGATCTAGGTGCTGGGCGTACACAGTGGACACTTTCTTCCTTTCATTCTAAAAATAAATAATGGTGCTTTTATTTCAGTCATTTAAGGGCATTTTGCCAAATGCTTGATGAAATTTGATTATTATTGTATTCATGTATTTTCATTTTGTGGTAAAGACCAGCATTATAGAAGTATTTGTTTCAGGTGAAGACAAAGCTATTAGCTAAGATGTTCACATAGATACTAAATGTTAGAATAAACTGACATTACATCACAGACTTCTGTGCTGTTATGAAAAACTGATATTTGAGAGTCCATTGAGTGTGTTGACATTGCTGGAAACTAGATATTTTAATAGGATGTTAAATACTATAGAAACTGAGTAAATTTAGCTTATGGTATAGTTTCGTCTAAAGGAAAGCAAACTGAGAACTAGTATTTGGGTGCCCACTGTGTGCCAGGCAGTGTGTTAGGCACAGTCTTAGTTCATTCAGGCTGTTATAACAGAATACCATAGACCGGGTGGCTTATAAACAACAGAAATTTTATTTCTCACAATTCTGGAGGCTAGGAAGTCCAAGATCAAGGTGCTAGCAGATTTGGTGTCTGGTGAGGACCTGCTTCCTGGTTCATAGACAGTAGTCCTCCTGGTGTCCTAACATGGGCAAGGGGTGAGGGAGCTCTCCCAGGTTTGTTTTATAAGAGCACTAACCCCATTCATAAGCGCTCTGTTTTCATGACCTAATCACGTGCCAGAGGCCCCACATCTTAATGCCATCACCTTAGAGGTTAGGATTTTAACATATAAATGGGGGCGATGCACAAACCTGGTTTGTCATTTAATCAGCATAGGATGCATACTTAAACCAATATATACATGTATTAGAATATGTACTTATTTGGAATAATGATGAAGCAAGTTTGTTTAAAGGAAAATATTAATTATAAAATAGTTTAATGCAGACCCAGTACTTATGAAAACCATCTATATCACAAACCAAACCATTATTGTAAATAAGGTAAGGTTAAAAAATGAAAATTTAAAATATATAAAAGACAAATGCTGTCTATGAAAATAATGTCCTCACTCCCTCTTAAGGACTTGGGGGCCAAAATAGATTGTCTTTGATAGGAGGAATAATTATACTTTAAAAAATAATAAAAGGCCTAAAGTAAATGATCTACCTTTTACAAAAATAAAAAATACTTATAAATTGAAAAAATAATTTTATACTTTTAAATTTTATTTTTAGTTAAAAATTTAATGAAAATATTATAATAATTTTATACTTATAAACGAATTTCATATAAATATTTAATTTGTGGAATCTTTAGGTGGGAAAAAGTGCTCATTTAATAGATTAGACTCTTCTATAAGACTATGAGGAAAGCTAGAACTTCAGCTTCCAGCTCGGGATAGATGAAGATTAAAGGGTGAAAAGAGAGGTAAGTATTACTTTGCTTAATTGAGATGAATTGGCATAATGTGAGGTGATAATATATAGATAAAATTCCTTTGTTTTTTTAAGATGAGAGAGTCTTCTTTTTTTCTTCTTGGTTACTTTCTCTTTTTTAAAAAAACTTATTTAAGTATATAAAAATAAATTTATATAATTATAGTTGGTATACAGTCTTCTATTGGTTATATGAATTTCAGGCGCACAATATAGTATTTCTATATTATTGTCCCATATAATGTGATCACCTGTCTTATTCCATTCTTGACATCACCCTTTCCCACTTCTGTTTCCCTTGTGCATTCAGAGGGCATTAGGCAGGTCGGAGTGAAAAGAAGAGATGAAGAAACTCAGGTATTAACAAATAGAAGGATCAGAGTGACCAGTGTTACAATAAGCTTTGGCAGTCCCCCTTTTCTTGGTTCTGTGCCCCACAACTCTCTACTTCTGGCTGAATAGTCAGTCATTGTTTACCTCGTAGAGTCAGCAGCAGCAGGTATGTAGAGCAGATGAGAAGCTTTGGTACTAAAAGTTATTAGGGTAACCTAAATAACTAGCTATGTAACCACTACTTTGTCTCCCCCTGGATTCTGACCTTTCACTTTTTTTTTTTTTTTTGTCTTTTTTAAATTTTATCAGTTTCAAGTATACAATATGTTGGTTAGACATTTATATAGTTTATGGAATGATCCCCCGATTGTTCATTTTTAAAGACTGAGAATCATAGAAATTCTTGGTAGCTTATGTTCTAATTAGCCCTGATGAACATGAATCTGATCTGCAATTCCTGATTATGTCATGGAGAGGAACCACCAATTTTACAGATAGCCGCAAAAAGGAACTAGATAAGGCCAAGAGTCACAGTCATTGGAAGTGTTACACAGCTGGTTCCCAACTTAATGATGATTTCACTTTTGATTTTTTTTAACTTTACAATGGTGTCAAAGTGATGCACATTGAGTAGAAACTGTTCTTTGAATTTTGATCTTTTCCTGGGCTATTGATATACGGTAAGGTATGGGGCAGTGGCAGTGAGCCACACCTCCCAGTCAGCCACGTGATCATGAGGGTAAACAACCAATACTCCACAGTACACCACATTGACAATATTCTTTGGATATCATATTATGAGCAACGTTAAGGTAGACTAGGCTAAGCTATGATGTTTGGTAGGTTAGGTGTGTTAAATGTATTTTTGACTTACAATATTTTCAACCTAAATGGATTTATCAGGATGTAACCCCATTGTAAGTCAAGGAACATCTGTATAGTTAGCTCTTTAGAGAAACAATAAGTGGGGGAACAGAGACTAGTAGGAACTTGAAAATTTGTTTTATGGAAGAAAATGTTAGATTCAGTAAAAAATTAATGCTGTAAATCTCAATTTTTAAAAAAGAACTTTAGGTGCTTTTTGCTCACAAATTACTTGAAAATAATGAGTTTATTTAAATGTCAGAATTTTGCCTTACAGTAAATACAAGCAATTATTATTAAATTTTTGGAAAGTAAACAGAGATGGTAGATATTAACTAATAAGAGTATATTTTATTCATCTTAAATTACATTGCATTTTAACTGTAAAATTACAGTTATTCAGTAATGCTGTGAATGGTAATTTATATCTTCTATATTAGAGATTAGAGACTAACTTAATAATTGTTTTTATTTTTAAGAATTACTTTTTTATATTTATACTTTTGTTAAAAGAAAATACCCATGACAGATGTTAAGAAAGACAGGACTTTGATGTTTGACACTTTTATTTATATAACCACTTTATTATTTGACTTCTAAGACCATTGCTAATTCTTTTTCCATACCAGACTCATCAGAACTTCTAGGTATTCAGATTCAAGAACAACATATTTCTCTGTTCAGAATGTCAGTATATTTTGCTATGGAAAACTGCGTAAAGATTGTTTATATGAAATCATCATTTCATTGCATAAAGGCTACTGAATAGTTATAACTTGGTAATAATTATAGTTATTCCTAAACCATCAGATTTGGAATAAATGACCTTGAAGGGCAGATTGAATGTCACTATTAGTTCTTTACTTACCATCTACTTATATGAGATTACCACATCAAATTAGAATTAAAAGATAGAATTTCCTTCAGTTGAACCAGAAGTTTCTATTTTTTTCCTTTTGTGGGCCTCTGAGGAAGACAGTATATGCACAAGATTTTAGGGAGGCAAACTGGTATCTTAGAAGTAGATAAACCTAGTTTTACTTAAGCAACCAAAGGGAAAATAGATTAGATTTTATCAAAATTAAAGACATAAGTGTAAAGGACCCTATCATAGTGAAAAGACAACCCACAAAATGGAAGAAAATATTTGCAATTCATATATCTAACAAGTATCCAGAATACATAAAGAATTCTTACAACTTAACAACTACGACAAAAGCAACCTAACTAAAAAATAGGCAAAGAACTTGAATAGACATTTCTTAAGTGAAGATATGAAAAGAAACTTAACATCATTAGCAATTATGGAAATGCAGATTAAAACCACAATGAGATACCACTTTATTCGTATTGGAATGGCTATATTAAAAAAAAAAAAGTAAGTTTTGGGGAGTATGTGAAGAATTTGGAACCCTCTTCTGGCAGGAATGTAAAATGGTACAGCCACTGTGGAAAACAGTTGGACAAAAGATTGAATATAGAGTTACCATATAACCTAGAAATTCTACCCTTAGGTATATACCCAAAAGAATTATTGATACCATACATTTGTATAAAAACTTGTGCATAAATTTTCATTGCAGCATTATTCATAATAGCCAAAAAGTAGAAACTTAAATATTTACCAACTGACGAATGGATAAACATAAAGTGATATAGCCAGACAATGAAATATTCAGCCATAAAAAGGAAAGAAATACTAATACATACTATAACATGGATGAACCTTGAAAATGTGATGCTAAGTGAAGGAAGTCAGAAGATAGCCATATATTGTATGATTCTATTTATATGAAATGTTCAGAATAGGCAAATCCATATAGATAGAAGGTAGATTAGTGATTTACCATGGACGGGGGGATGACTGCTATTGGGTACAGGGTTTCTTTTTGGGGTAATGATGATGTTCTGGAATTAAATAGTGGTGATAGTTACACAGCCTTGTCAATATGCTCAAAAGCTGCTGGATTGTACACTTAAAAGCAAAAGAAAATGAAACCCTAAGTGTTAGATTTCAGTGCTGCTTTTGACTGATTGTATGGCTCCTTTACATTCCATTTCTCTTCTTTTTTTAAAATGGGGATGACTCACCTAACTCAGATTTGTTATGGAAATTAAGTAAAACAACATATAGTTAGATACAGACTTCTAAGTTAAGATGGTAGAACAAAGCAACTTTGCAGAATATCTTTTTTAATTCCAAGTAAAATGAACCAAAACCGTTTTTAAAAACAGCAAAAATGTTCAGCAACAGCAACAAACAAGGGAAATGGCACGGCCCCATTCTGTAAATCTGGAACAGGGTAGATACACAGTCTGAGGCTTCTGTGACAACCCTACTTGGACACTTGTGATTTACAGAATCTTGAGAATTCTCACTAATAACCCTGTCTTGATAGAAGCAAATTAAATGAGTATTCTAATCTTCTTTGAGAAAGAAAAAAATGAGTGAAATAAAGTTAAAAAAAAGAAAAAGACTCTGATAGAAATGAAGTCTCTAGGGATACACACTGAATGAGGGGACACAGGGTATCCTTCCATGTCATTAGGTTACTGCACCCCCTCCCCCAACTAGGTAAATGTGCATTTAACAAAACCTCAGAATAAAGAGCCTGGATATTCCAAAGAAACTCAACATGTTAGTCTTATTAATATAGGCAAGCATTCTAAAGAGAATATTAGCATATCTAGTCATATAAAATGATGACATATATATATATATAAATGAGTAAATTGAGTTTATTCCAGGAACATCAGGCTCTGTTAAACATTAAAATAATGTAGAGGAAAAAAATTATATGTTTATCTCAGTAGATGCAGCATACCACCTAAACCAAGCAAACAATCTTAGAGGTGAATAAAAGGGAATCAAAAGTCATCCATATTAAATTGGAGCAAATTAAAGGTCTGGGTAAAGCTGCGAGATAAAAGCATGATAACTGTGCAAACATACTATAGCAAACTAATGAACAAAAAGAAGAAAAATGAAATAGCATGCAGAAGATGAAGAACCCATAATATACAGACAGAAGGAAATATCTTACATGATCCAAGTGGTAAAACTTAATAAAAGAGCTCAAAGACAAGATGATACAACAGGATGAGATGAAAGGTAAATTGCAGACAGGAAACAAATTGAGGACCAAAACAACGTATTTACAGAAGAAATAAATTAGAAATAAGGAACAGAATGGAGACGATTAACAATTAAGTTGCATAGTAGAAAAGTGTCAGATAATCAGATTGAATGCAGATGAAAAAGACAAAGAGTAAAATCAGAAGAGCTAACTAATAGATATGGAGTTAAAAAATCCAGCATAATGATAATTAATGCCACTGAAATAGAGCACTCAACAAATGGAGCAGAAAAGTATTCAAAGACATGATAAAAGCAAACTTACCTGAAATGAAGAATTGAATCTAGAGATAGAAAATACCTTGCTAAAGGCAGGGGAATGGGAGAGTAGAATAAGATGTAATACTATATTTTCCTCAACTTTCAAAGCAGGAAGTCAATCAATGCTATCTAAAATTGAAAAGAGAAAAACCATGATTTCTCCAAGTTAGTGTTTTTCTTAATGTCTTTTCTTAGCCTTAGAGGAATCTTTTCAAAACTTTATCTTTTGTTGAAGAAATATTTAGCATATTCTTCAGTT
>NW_011888866.1:8090803-8107760 GCF_000151845.1 Pteropus vampyrus
AAGTCATCCATATTAAATTGGAGCAAATTAAAGGTCTGGGTAAAGCTGCGAGATAAAAGCATGATAACTGTGCAAACATACTATAGCAAACTAATGAACAAAAAGAAGAAAAATGAAATAGCATGCAGAAGATGAAGAACCCATAATATACAGACAGAAGGAAATATCTTACATGATCCAAGTGGTAAAACTTAATAAAAGAGCTCAAAGACAAGATGATGATACAACAGGATGAGATGAAAGGTAAATTGCAGACAGGAAACAAATTGAGGACCAAAACAACGTATTTACAGAAGAAATAAATTAGAAATAAGGAACAGAATGGAGACGATTAACAATTAAGTTGCATAGTAGAAAAGTGTCAGATAATCAGATTGAATGCAGATGAAAAAGACAAAGAGTAAAATCAGAAGAGCTAACTAATAGATATGGAGTTAAAAAATCCAGCATAATGATAATTAATGCCACTGAAATAGAGCACTCAACAAATGGAGCAGAAAAGTATTCAAAGACATGATAAAAGCAAACTTACCTGAAATGAAGAATTGAATCTAGAGATAGAAAATACCTTGCTAAAGGCAGGGGAATGGGAGAGTAGAATAAGATGTAATACTATATTTTCCTCAACTTTCAAAGCAGGAAGTCAATCAATGCTATCTAAAATTGAAAAGAGAAAAACCATGATTTCTCCAAGTTAGTGTTTTTCTTAATGTCTTTTCTTAGCCTTAGAGGAATCTTTTCAAAACTTTATCTTTTGTTGAAGAAATATTTAGCATATTCTTCAGTTCAGCTTACTTTTTCCTTTATTAAATTTTAATAAAGTTATAATTGAGTGCTTTTATTTTTAAAATAGTGTCCTATTTTTGTAAAGGTATTACTTTAATTCTATATAGACAGAAGGAAAAGTCAGTAGGTAGGTAGTAGGCTAGATGTCTGAAATGATGTTAATTTAGGATAGTTTCTGGCTGGTGGGATTTGCGATATTTATCAGTCAGGATCTAGTCAGAAGACAGAAACCATACCAGCTATTTTTAACAGAAAGAATATGTAAAGTATTGTTTACAGATATTAAACCGAAGTGGTAAAATAAGATACTAAAGTTTTTACAGAGGTATCAACTGTGGAAATCGCTACCATTCCTAAGGGTATAGGACAAAGGAAAGAGATTAATATTACCAAAATATATAATATCACAGGGGAAGCCCTATGGAGCTTAAACTCAGATCTCTGAGAAGGAGCTGCTGCTTAGGCTAGCATCAGTGCTTCTGGGTGTGGAGAATGGGCCCTGTGGACCTGGTACTCAGACATCTGGTATTGGTGTCTCTGAGGAGGGTTCAGCAAGGTGATTTGGGATAATAAGTGAGGCAGAATACAATGTTATTTTGTTCTAGATGGCTAGTCAAAACAGTAATACCTTTCTACTTATTAGAAGTCTTCCTCTGTGTCTCTCAATAGGGCTTTTACAAAGATTTTATTCATGCTGATTTGTGCATTTCTTAAATTTATTGCTAGCTATTTTATATTAGTTTAGTTTTGTTTCTGTAAATGAAAACTTTTCCTCTATTTTATCTTTTAACCTGTAGTAGTTTGTATAGGGGAAAACTTTTGATGTTTATTAATTTAACATCCAGAATCCTTACTAGATTTTGTTATTATCAAAGGTTTTCACCTTCACAGTATTGAAACTTCTCTAAAAGGCTCTTACAGAAGTCTGCTTTGCATTTGGTTATGTAGGAAACTATCTCCACCACACACTCTCTTTATTGTCAAATACTATTTCTTTTCCTGAACTACTATTGTAAAGATATCATTACTAGTCTCCCTGTTCTTACCCCATCCCATCACAAATTTATTCTCAACACAACTTTTAATCTTTTAAAAACATAAATCATGTCACTTTCCTGCTCAAGACCCTTAAAAAATCATTCATTGTTCTTTAAATAAAATCCAAATTTCTTACCATAAACTACAAGGCCCTATGTCTTAATCTGCTTGGGTTGCCATAACACATACCATAAATTGGGTGGCTTAAACAACAGAAATTTTTCTCATAGTCTGGAGGCTGGGAAGTCCAAGATTAAGGTGCCAGCCAATTTAGTTCTTTATGCGAGCTCTCTTCCTGGCTTGCAGATGCCCACCTTCCTGTTGCAACCTCATGTGGCCTTTCCTCAGTGTGTATCCCTGGAGAGAGAGAGTGCACACTTTTTTATCTTATAAGGCTACTAATCCCATCATAAAGGCCCCACCCTCATGACCTAATGTAATAACTTTACCTAGCAAAGACTCCTCCTTCAGATACTACCATATTGGGGGTTAGGGCTTCAACATATGAATTTGGTGGTAGGGAGGGATACAAACATTCAGTTTATAACCATCTAAAATGATCTGGTCCCAGCCTGTCTCTTCAACCTCTTCTAGAGGCACTCTCCATTAACACATTGATCTCTTAAACATACCAAGCTCCTTTCTACTTAAGAATCTTTACACATGCTGTTCTCTGTCTAGAGGCTCTTCCTCTTCACATGAGAGATTTGCTATCCCTTAGGTCTCAGTTTATATATCCCTTTCCCAGAATCCATATATATATAAGCAGGTCTTCTCTATTCTCTGATAGCTCGTTGTATTGATTTATTTATTAATCTATTACTAATGTGTATTTATATGTTACTACAAATGTGTATCCGTATATGTGTGTACATAATTTTATTCTGTCTGCTTTGTATATGTTCAGAATTCTCCATAATAAAAAGTATTTTTAATAGAAAAAATTCCATTGATACCTTTTTTTTTTACCTTGTAGATTTATTTTGCTTTTGCTTGATCATACACTATTGAGAAAATAATACATACATCGTTGTATTTTGACAATACCTTTAAGATTTAAAAAGTACCTACCTTATGCCATAATTCCAGTTCTAGAAATGACTTGTACATGTATGTAAAGACATTTATACATGGATTTTCATTGCAGAACAACAAAAGTTTGGAAACAACCTAAATAGTCATCAGTGGGAGGGGGGGGACCAGTTTAATGAATTATGGTATAATCATATTATGAAATACAACTCAGTTATTAGAAAATGGAATAGTTCTATATGTAATGACATGGAACGATTTCCAAGTAAGAAAACAAGGTACAGACCATTATGTATCATATGTAACTGTACATAATGTGTCCATATGTAACTAAAAAATATTACATGGGAATTTATCTGGATTATCTGTAGAAGAAAATCAGGAAACTAGTAACAGTAGTTGCCTCAGGGACTGGGGTGCACATGACTGAAGGTTTAAAGGCAAGATGGAAGCTTTCTTTTTCATTGAATAACAAAAAAAATTCTGTAGGAGTACAAATGAATGACTTTTTGGTGCTGAAATTATAGGGGATAGTTTTTGAAGAACAAAGATAATGAAAGCTTAGTATTGCTTTTATCTAACAAAAATAGAAAGTAATAAATAATTATAATAGATATCACTATGAAAGACACACAGTGGTTTCACTTATAAGTGGAAGTATCATCTGGATTTTATTTATTTTCAGGTGGTGATAGTGGACTGGATGGGTTAGGAGGACCAGGTGTACAACTAGGAAGCCCAGATAAGAAAAAACGCAAGACAAATACACAGGTAAATTGACATTTTCTTTAATAGCAGTTTTTCTTCACTAATATGATCAGACTGATGACATAAATTTAAATTTGGTCATAGGTTTTGTTTCCTGTCCTCATTCAGAACCTCATAGTGAATTCTGCAGTGATCGTATTTTTTTTTTACTCTGTAAGTAGTGGTTATTGCTGGACTGTAGGCCTAGAGTAGATATTATGAAGAGGGAAGTGTGGGAAGTGTGGGCAGACAAGTTAAAATGCTTATTCTTAATTTAATTTAAAAGATAGTTGCCTGTAGTTCTATTAAAAAACTTAAAATATATATGGACACAAGTTTAACATGAAGTAGTAATTTTCAACTGTTATAATAATTCAGTAGCATGTGCATATCATGAAGCAATAGTGGTGGAGGTATCTTTTGTCTATAACCTGTGGTTATAGTAAAATAGTTATAAATACAAGCATTCATGGTTTTATTCTCTATAAATTTGAAGCACTTTTAATGATAAAGACTGACTGTGAATAAATATGATGTATATGTAGATACCTTTTTTCCATTTGGCCACCATCTGTTAACCTTACAATGTGACTAAAACTGGTAGTTTATTTTTCCAGTCTGAGGCCTGGAGTTTAGTGCTTTGGGAATAAGTTAATAGCTACTCCCTGAAGTTAAGCTAGGAAAAAAAATTAGATCCTGTTTATTGTTTTTTAATTTTATGGTTATTTGGGATATGAAAGGTATTTTTAGTTAGAATTCTAAGTGAAAGAGTCTAGAGTTAGAGGAAAGCATAATAAATGAAAATTATGGTAATGAATCTTTTGAAGGTTAAATACTTTTGGAGGTTGAAGTAACAATGGATTCGAGCTCATAAAAGCATTTCTTATTTCCTTTTCTAAATGAAAGAATCCTACACATTTTCATCATTAAATATACATAAACATTTGGAATTGAAAGGTCAAGTGAAGAATTAAATTTTCATAACACTGCAAGAAAAATTTGACTAAAAGTAGGTTCATAAGTGTTAAGATTTTATAACAGGACAATTTTAATGACTTCTTTGATCAAAAACCATGTTTTTTACTTTATATTCTCATTTCAGGGCCCTTCTTTTCCTCCGTTGTCTGAGTATGCTCCACCACCGAATCCCAACTCTGACCATCTAGTGGCTGCTAATCCATTTGATGACAACTATAATACTATTTCCTATAAACCACTACCTTCGTCAAATCCGTATCTTGGCCCTGGTTATCCTGGCTTTGGAGGCTATAGCACATTCAGAATGCCACCTCACGTCCCTCCGAGAATGTCTTCCCCATACTGTGGTCCTTACTCGCTCAGGAATCAACCACACCCATTTCCTCAGAATCCTTTGGGCATGGGTTTTAATCGACCTCATGCTTTTAACTTTGGGCCACATGATAATTCAAGTTTCGGAAATCCATCTTATAATAATGCACTAAGTCAGAATGTTAATATGCCTAATCAACATTTTAGACAAAACCCTGCTGAAAACTTCAGTCAGATTCCTCCACAGAATGCTGGCCAGGTATCTAATCCTGACTTAGCATCTAACTTTGTCCCTGGAAATAATTCAAATTTTACTTCTCCATTAGAATCTAATCATTCATTTATTCCTCCTGCAAACACTTTTGGTCAAGCAAAAGCACCACCCCCAAAACAAGACTTTAATCAAGGAGCAACCAAAAACACTAATCAAAATTCCTCTGCTCATCCACCTCACTTAAATATGGATGACACAGTGAATCAGAGTAATATCGAATTAAAAAATGTTAATCGAAACAATACAGTCAATCAAGAGAATAGCCGTTCAAGTAGCACTGAAGCTACAAACAACAGCCATGCAAATGGGACACAGAATAAGCCACGACAACCTAGAGGTGCAGCAGATACATGCACCACTGAAAAAAGCAATAAATCCTCTCTCCACCCAAGCCGTCATGGCCATTCTTCTTCCGACCCAGTATACCCTTGTGGAATCTGTACAAATGAAGTGAATGATGATCAAGATGCCATCTTATGTGAAGCCTCTTGTCAGAAATGGTTTCATCGGATCTGCACTGGAATGACTGAAACAGCTTATGGCCTGCTAACTGCAGAAGCATCAGCAGTGTGGGGCTGTGATACCTGTATGGCTGACAAAGATGTCCAGTTAATGCGCACTAGAGAAACTTTTGGTCCACCTGCAGTGGGCAGTGATGCTTAATCACAGGCATTAACTAAAGGATTTTTTTTCCTCCTGTGTATTATAGAGGTTCAGTGACACAGGCTTTTAATGTTTTACATTATTTTTTTAAATGCACACAAAGATGATTTTTAGTTTTTATTAATATTCCACTTCATTGCTAGTGCAAACTTTGTGTTGTCTTTGCTATCTTAAATAAGAATAATGTATATGATGGTGCTTTAGAAAGTACTATACAAATAAATGTTAGTTAGTCATAACATAAAAGCCTCTTGAAGCTTCAAAATAATATATAGCAAATGTAGGCAAGTTTCGACTTGTAAAAGAATCATTGAAAAATGTATATTTCAGTGCTGAACTTTAATGATATCACATTAGACGTTTAGTTCAAAAAACTTTTCAAGGCTGCATTTAACATGTTCTCAGAAAAAAATGTGTCTATAATATGGAAGAAAGCATACATTTTAATGGATTTTTAAAAAAATAATAGTGTATGACACCAGATTTCTCCCTAACTAGGGTCCTTGAAATTAGTGATTTTCATATTTCAAGTCAGTCTCTCCAGGATATCTGTACAGATAATGAGACAGATGTTAGCATATAGTAGATGCTCCTTATTTGTTGATTAACTTGTGGATTGTACCACATGAAATTGCTAATGTTAGACCAGTTGAAAATTATAGTTAATAGAGTTGATATAAAGTATGTTTCTAGTTGTGCTATTTAGAATTATAATAGTATAATGCCTTTCTTCAATTCTCTTTGATTGTTGAGTTGTTTTGTTACTGTTTTCCAGAGAAATAAATAATATAGTATCCTCAGAAGAATTGTGAATACTTTTAAAACATGATTTCAAAGTGGGACATACTGCAGATGAGGTAGAAACAAATACGGCCTTAGAGAGCTCTGCTGGTGAAAGAACTACTCGTTGGTAATTTGAAAAATTTTGTTTGGGGGATCTGAATTCAAAAACGAGCCTCAAGGGAGATCAAAATCCATTTTAAGCAAAGATCAATTACAGAGCCAAGGTGAAAGCTAAGTTAAAAATAACAGTTCAAGGCCTTGCAGCTGACAGGAGTTTCTGCTATGACTGGGGAAAGTGAAAAAATGGACCTGAGAGTATTCTCTTGAGAGACAATAAAGAATGGAAACAGTCGGAGGTGTGTTCATAAAGATTCGAAACAGCAGAAACCCATTTTTGGAGTGGATCATAACCTGTGACTAAAAAAAAAAATAAAGGATACTGTATGACAGTTAATAGTTTATACAGTGGTTGGATGTCGGTGAAGCTCCCAAACTTGCGCCATCACTATCATTGCAACCAAAAAGTTCTGAAGACCATATGGTGATCTGCAAAAGACATAATTACTACTGTTTAAACTCTGGTAAAATGACAGCAGCAGCATATTGCCAGTAAATTAAAATTATGCACGAGAAATCTGAAAACAACATCCTTTGGTTAATAAACATGAACCCATACTTTTATATGACTGCACTTGACCTCACATGTCACAAGCTACGAAAGCAAATTAATTCAATTGAGCTATTAAATTTTGTCCTGTCCTTAGTCACCAGGGCTTTATCCGATGAACTACCATCCTTTTCATCATTTGCAGCTTTTTCTAAGGAATAACATATTCCTCAATTGAGAAGGAGTAATTGGAGGATTTGAATGATTTATACAGCCTAACAAATGAATTTTATAAAAATGAAATATTTAATATCCTATTAGAAAATTAATGCTCATGATACATATTTTGATTGAATAAAACTTATTTTTTTAAACACTTTTTATTTTGACCTACAAAAACAGCAATTTCATATGGTACAAGGTCACATTTACCTGTGACTAGTTAGAGGTGAGTACAAAATATTTTCACTAGTTGTAAAATATGTATCTTTGCAATTTTAGGAAGTGAAATATAAGCTCTGATACTAGGTTCTCCTTTGTGTGAAAACTACCAGTTGAAGCAGGTTGAAATGCAGTATTTTTGGTTGACATTTGTTGTGTTCACTAACATACTTGAAGATCCCAGTTTGCTTACACTGTAGCTTTGTTAGAGATAAACAATTTTCTAAATATTTAAGGACCTAATTATATTGTTCTTGAAATCCTAGTGAGTGCTGATTTTTAAGTGATGCCCTGCATGTTGTATGCCCAGTTCTAGCATCAGATCAGGGTGTTTTTTGTTGTTGTTGTTTGCTTTTTGTTTTTCGATGACTGAATACAGGTAAATAGATATTGGGTAGAACCTTTCAAAGTCCACAGAAATTAACACTTTACATGGTAGTAGTACTTGAGTTGTGCTCATTGCTAAAACTCATTATGCAGTTTCTTAAGCCCTCTGTTGTTTACAATTTCAGTAGTTCTTTTGTGAAAATGAAATAACCTCTCCCAAGCTAATCATGAGATACTTGATTTGTAATACGATTCTTTCATTTTCTATTTCCAAGTAGTAGTTTTAAAAAACTTAGAAAACAAGTGAATTTTTCTTCAGGTAGGTAGGTCTTCAGAGTACCTTATTTAAATAAGAATTGTAAGTATTCAAAAGAAAAACCTGTGGTTGATTCTGACAGTGAATCATAGGCAAACTATAATCATAGCTGATAAATGTTTTCATGTATTCGAATTAATATTCTTGTGAGTTCTACATTTGTTTCTACATAACACTGAGTCAGAAGTTATCTAGTCCTTTTTGGTAGGGAAAGTGATGAACTATAAGAATGGCCCAATACTAATTTACCCAATTTGACCCAAAGAAGGCTGTTTTACAAATTGATGTGATTTTCTTAGGATAAGTGATGAGCTGCCCTAAATATTTAAAAATATTCGGTGATGGAAAGAGGTAGAATAATTTTCTAGTAGCATTGCACCTTTTTGGGTGTAATTCTTTCCCTTCCAATGAAAGGCCTCATCATTCACTCACTCACTCACACACACACACACACACACACACACACACACACACACACACGAAATCTTGGAGTTTCTTCTTATTTTCAAAGTTCAACCTAGCTAACTATCAGCAAGGTTAGGTTACTAATGGAAAATTTTAAAGCATCAGTTCCTTTTTCAGAACTTGCCTTGTTAATTTCACTCGATTCCTGGTGCACTTGCTTGTAGGTGCTACTGGACTAATCCTGAAACAGCTTGTAAAAGAAAAATATTCTTCAGATAGAGTGCTTAGAATTTAGATTTGTGATAAGTGTTTTGCTTTTGTGTGAAATACTTTAGAATACTGTTGTTATGATTCTTGTTATCCAAATTAGATCATGTACATAAAACTGAAGATTTTCTTGTGCTAGTGTTTATTCTTCATAGATTAACATGATGTAAAGAAGTCCAGTGTTTTGGTTGATGTTATGTTTTATAGACTCCCAATTCTGCCTAGTAATAGGAAGAAAACTCAGTAGTGTGGTTCATCATGAAATCTAACAGCTTTAATCATCCAAACAAATTATCGAACAAATTAAGAGTGCTAGTACTTTCCATCCAACATACTGTAGTATTTGTATTTAATAGTAAAAAAATATATATATAAGCAACGAAAAGGGAGCTCTAAATAGTTTCTGGATTTTTTTTTTTTTTTTTGCAGTGTATAGAGGTTTCATATGCATGAACATTTGTAAAATTTTAGATTTTTTTAATTAAAAAATTTAATTAGAAGTATTAAGGCTCCCAAAGTTCATTTGTAAATAGTGGTTTAGAACTCTATATAAGATGATTAGATTCTTAGGGAAGCTCATAAAGGCTTATTTAAACCTTGATGTAGTTAACCAATAGTATGCTGAGTGCTCAGCTTCTTTAGGGAACCAATGTAGATGGGAGGAAGAAGCAGAGGTCTTTCTTTTTTCCTGATGTGATTCAGGAAGATTAAGTTCTTTGGTGTGAGTGTTTCTCAGTTGCCCTCTTACCATCCTAAACTCTGGTGAGATGCTATATAAGCCAACTTGCCTTTTCCCTTTCTGGATGCTCTGTGTTTTAGAATTTCACATATTTCCTCCAATCAGAAGTACCATTTTTTTATGTGGCTGTGCTTGACTAGATTTTAAGGGAAAAGTGTTTTCCACCAAGACATGAAGGAAGAGAGTGAAGAAAGTGGGATTAAATTTCTGTTTTTAAAAAGGATGTTTATTCAGAATTAACCTTTATCTATTCTCTAAGATTTCAGACAAAATGACAGCACTTCAGGCACCACAGGGAGCAGTGTTTTTTTTTTTGAATTGGCTAATACTGTCTTAAGAGTACTTCACAATTTCCTTTAGATTGTTGGGACTTAACAGCTTCCTTTCTTCTCTGAACCCAGAGATTTTCTCCTCATTTCCACATTTTAGCAACTTCCATTTTTTCTGTATTTCATTTATCCAATAGGGCAGAATAGAAGTCAAATCTGCATTTTTCCAACTCGTGGTACAGTAATGGGAGTCTAGAAGCACCCTTGGAGTAAGGAGGCTAGAGATGGCATTAACATCTCCCAAGAAAAGGAGATAAGGAAATGAAGAAAGTGGCTATACATAAGCCAGACATTAATACATGAAAGGCTGCCTGTATTTGAAAACTTAATGAAACCCGATGGGTAAGCTTCATCCTTATTTTGTCAAAATACATTACTCGCAATTATATTAAAACATATTCTAAATGCCTGTACTTGTTCTGTAGATGATGTAGATGATGTTGCTTGTTAGTTAAAATATCTTATAAAAGAAAGTCCTGCTTCTTATCATGATGTATGTGACTTAAATGACTGTTTCATATTAAAACTATTTCTTCCTTATGTACTGTTTACATATACCTCTTTTTGGGATATTAGTTCAGTACTTTTATACAAATCTGAGTGTGTTCCACATTGGTGACATGTATTTTTGCAGTAATTTTTTGTTTTGTTCTTAGAGCATGTCTAAAGTAACACATGCACTAGTGCTGTGGTCTGTGGCAAAATTACTGTAATTCAAATTGGAAAATAAAATGTTTCCAGACTTTGTCCAACATTTATTCCTATGGCAAAGGAAATTACTATGTAATACTAATTATTTCTTATGCTGGTATGTTTAAGCTACTCTATGAAGTATGTGAAACATCAATATTTATGGATTAGTAGATGGCCTAATGTCTTTGAAATGAGAGAAAGGGGTAAAATTTGATGTTAGCAATTCATAACACTCATAATACAATAAATACTTCTTAAAAATTTGATCTCTTACAGTTATAATTTACTAGAGAGTTATCTTGACAGTGCATATTAGGATATTTTTAGCTCAGATAATTTTAAAATTATATACTAGACTTTGAACTTATTCTGATACCTTTCAACCAAAAGAGATAGCATTCACTCTACCATAACCAAAATAAGAAGTAATACTAACCTTCATTTCTTAAAAAACTGCAGGCATACCTCGGAGATATTGCGGGTTCAGTTCCAGACCACGCAGTAAAGCGAATATCGCAATAGAGTCACACAACTTTCTGGTTTTCTCTTGCTTATAAAAATTATATTTACACTGTAGCCTATTAACTATGTAATAGCAATGTCTAAAAAAAACAATACCTTAATTAAAAAATACTTCTTTGCTAAAACAACTATCACCTGAGCCTATTGGGAAAACGGTGCCTCTAGACTTGCTCAATGCAGAGTTGCCACAAAACTTCAATTTGTAAAAAATGCAATATCTGCAAAGTGCAGTAGAGCAAAGCACAATAAAACGAGGTATGCCAGTATTACAATACCATAAAACTCTTCTGATTTACTTAGAATTTGTATCCATAATACAAGGACTTGAAAGGCATTTACTTTGTATTCTCTGATGGAAAGATTTGTTAATAAAAAATCAAAATTTTAAAGAAAAAATTTTAACCCATGAAAAAATTTAAAGCTTCTTCGAGGCATTTATTTAAGAATGCTAGTTTAAAGGTATTTTGTCATTAAAGCAAGTACTCAAAAGAATTATAATAGTTAATTATTGGCCAATGCAAATTTGTATATTTGAAATAACATGCTTGAAGGAAAAAAATACGAGTGCTTAAACTGCATGTCTTTAAAATATTCAGTTTTTTAGACCTTTATCGATTCAGACTACCCTGAATTATGAGGTTTTACTATATCAGTGATGTATATTACAAGATAAATGTCTACCTATGCTATATTAATGATATCTCTAGCATCATTTTTTGCATGGTTGTGGTATATTTTGTACATTTGATTGTTGACTATTAATAAGATTGACATAGCAATAAATATGACTCAGTTCTTAAAATTTTTTAAATTGCCAGATACCATACCGTGTCATAATCCTATTATAGTTTACCTGAAAGCCCAATGTTTTCATGGGTTTATTTTTTGTGTTAAAAATTTAGTATTGCATGTTAGGGATTTTTTTCCTGGTGTTTTCACATACAATCTTTTAGAAGTGGGTCAGTTTCTCTTTAAATCAGAGGTTTAAAGAAGTATTAGTATTAAGTGATTCATGAATTGCTTTGTGGAAAAATTTAAAGTATGAAGTGACTAGGTTACCCCCAATTGCTTATTTTCTTTATATGGTTAATGTACAGGTTACAGTTTTCAGAGAAAATTGTCTTGGTAACTGATAGAATATAGTAGATAATGAATAGTTTGACTCTCTAAGGGCTTCCAAGTATTAAACCAAATAATTCTCAATTCTGAATTACTTTTTAATAATTACTATAAATAGTAGTAAGCCAATTCTCCTTTTTCTTTTAAATCTTACAGTTTCTTCCTTCTGATACTTTTTTCTTCCTTAAACACCATGCTAGAATTTAAAATTGGAGTTGAAATTTTCTTCCACATTGTAGGTTTTTATTCTATAGCTAGGTAGTAAGACAAGTAGAGGTTCTATTATCAAAACAGTTCATGTTATTGTTGGTCATTCTTTTCAGGGATCATGCCAAATGTCATTTGTGCATTGTATAAAGAATGTTATTTATCAGTATATAAGACCTACTATTAGTAGAAATTATGTATGGCAGGCTTTCTTGAACAATATGTATTGTAAGTTTGTTTCCTATAGTGTTATGCTTCAGATTCTTTTAAATAAAGCTAGTTTTTAGAGAAAAATAACTGTTTTTTAAGTGCTTAACTTTCATCAGACAAGTAGGTGTGAAAATTTTGGCTTTGGAAACATTAAGCAGGACAATAGCCTACAATTTACCAGGAATTTAATTTTATACTGAGAAGCAAACCAGCATTTTTGGACCGGCCTTGCTGTATACATACGTATTTTTTCTGTGAAGTTTATACATAACACTGAGTCCTGAGTCTTAAGAAAATATGAGCATAACATATCTCCATGTTGGTTTGAACAAGTTAGGACCTCTATTAAAAAAATTAATTGGAGAGGGGTTCTACAACCTCAGCAGCTAAACGTTCCCTGAAGCAGAGACACTGCTGTAGCAATATTAAGAACAAACTTTCTTGAATGATAAGATTAGGTTTACAAAAGACCTTCAAAGTTTGAAACAACCATCAGATACCTTGAGTCTTACATGAAAAGAGGCTATATAAAATGTGAACATGTCAGTAGATGTAACTTGGCATTAGAGGTAATAGAAGTAACAAGTAAAATTACATCAAAATGAAATTTAAATGCACAAAAGTCCTATTTAAATATATGGAAGGAAAAAATAAAAAAATGCTTGTATCTTACCTGCTGAAGGAAAGAAAAAATATACAGACTTCTGATCAAATAACATTATGAATTGATGCTCTAAGGCACCCCTTCTGTTCTAAACATATAGCAGTGATAAATATAAAAAGATAAAATTGGGCTCAAAATCAACATTGATATATCTAAGGACAAGAAATATAGACAGAAACTATGCTGAAGCAGCAGCCTGCCTGACTCTGGGTCCAGAGCAGAAATTCACAGTCAGAAGTTCTAATCTGGCAGGGTAATGAGGTCTTAAAAGTGCTACTGCTTTGCAAAACTTGTGAGATGCAATAACGTAATACAAAAGCTTTAAATAATTTTAAAAGCCCAAAATATAATGAGCTAAGTATTGATTTCAAGAAGTTAAAGAATAAAAAAATCCTAAGGACAGTAAAGGAAAGAAATAGAATAGGAAGTAAAATAGAAAACAAACACTAGAGAGAAATAAGAGAGCCAGAAGTAGGTTATTTAAAAGATCAATAAAATTGTCGAGCCTCTGGTGAAACTGACTTTTTTTTTTTTAATGGTAGACAAATAACAGGAATGAAAAGGGAGGCAAAAACATAATGCTTTAAACCAAGGATTGAGCTAGGATTCCTTTCCACTGCTTTATCACTTGTGAAAGGAGGCTACAAAGCAAAACTTACTTGGAGCTCTGGCTCTTAGGAAGACACAGGCCTAAGGTGGCATAAGTGAACGGTTTTAAAATATAACACTTGGCCGAATTGGGGCCCTAGGATACCAAGTTGGAGGCAAACTTAAAACTTTTAGAAAGGAAAGGAACCCAGAGGAAAGAAAAAAATAAAATGAAAGGTAACCCATTGTAAATAAAAATTTCAAAACATATGAAGAAATCTGATGATAAAAAATACAGCTAACCAACACCTTTTTTTTTTTTAAATTATTTATGCCTGCAGCACCTGGTCTTCCTAGGTGGTCTCCCATCCAAGTACTAACCAGGCCCAACCTTGCTTAGCTTCCAAGATCAGACATCGGGCTTATTCAGGGTGGCATGGCCATAAACCATGGACTATGGCTCCACTGGGGCACACACCCAGGACCTTCTGCGTGTAAAACAGACGTGCTAACTGCTACACTATGGAACCACGTCCTCAACTGACACCTTTTGAAATTTGAATCCACTCAAGGTGAAAATAACAAAATAACTTGAAAAAACTATGTTTCAGGATCCTGAAAGGTAAGCTAAAGAATAAAACATTATGAAACCCTATAAGTAGACATTCATTTATTCATTTAACGTCGAGTTTTCTGTATGTGTGTGTGTGTGCGCGTGTGAGTGTGTATCAGGCATTGTTCTCAATGCTAAGACTATAGCAGTAACTCAAACACGAAAATCACTACTCATGAGGTTTTTATTTTAGAGACAGAAAATAAGTAAACTATAAAGTATATTAGGGAATAAGCACTATGAAGAATAAAAGGGAATGGGAACAAGGAATGCTAGGGTTGGTAGTGCAAGAAGTGCAAAGAAGGTCATAGTTTTTTAATAGTTCAAGGAAAAGATATTTAAGTAATGGCTTGAAGGAGTAAGAGTGAGTCATGCAGATAACTGGGGAAGAAAATCCCAGAAAAAGGTAACAGTAGCTACAATGACCTTGTGGCAGAAACATGCTTGGCACACTTCAGATATTTCAGAGAGGCCAGTGTGTCTGGAATGAAGTGAAGAAGAAGAGTGAAAGGAGATGAGATTAGAAAATTAACAGGAAACCAGATTATGTAGGATTTTGTAGGTCGTCGTGAGTTTGGCTTTTACTCTGAGAGAGAAAGTGACTGGAGGGTTTTCACTGGGAAATGATCATTCTGACTGCTGTGTTGAAAATACATGAACAGCTTTAAACAAAATGACTTTGGGTATTCTCTCTGAGTTTTTCTAGGGAACCAGCCAATAAGACCTGGCTGGATCTCCTGTCTCCTTGTGAAAGGGGCTGCACCTGAACTCAGCTTGCCATGTTACTGGTAGTTTCTTCCAACTAAATCTTTCAATATGAGTCAAAGTATCCAGGTAGCTGGCTTTCTCAGACAGGTCTTATAAACAGATTGCACCTAAACAAAGACTGCCTGTATCCCAGTAGTTTCCCTTCAGACAAGGTTCCTTTCGTGTTTGCCCTATAAGAAGGGAGAACAGCAATGGGATGGAATTCCTTTCCTATAATGCAAAAACACACTGCAGATCCAGCATATACTCTGCCTCCAGTGTGCTGCTGCTTGGGATGATGGGAGAATGGGGCAACATGTGTTTTTTTCTAAGCTTTGTAAGTTTCCATTTCTCCCCCTAAAAACTTGTCCCCTCACATAGTGGTTCTCAGTCTTCAGCGTGTATCATAATTACTTGGTGGGCTTGTTAAAACACAGATTTCTGGGCCCCACTTCCAGAATTTATGTCTGGAGCGGGGTCTGGGAATCTGCATTTCTAGCAAGTCCCCAGATGATGCTGATATTGTGGTCAGGGAACCACACTCTAAGAACCTCTGCCTTAGTTTGTGCTGTGGAGAAATCAGCTCTGTTGACTACCACAAAGGGTCCCACTTGTATGACTTTCGCCTAGAGGTTAACCATTTTCCTTTCTTACACCTTACTTTCCCTTATAATTTTACCACATATGCAGAATCCTCAACCAATAGATTTGGTTTTCGTTATTTTAAAGTTTTATGAAAATGGCAGTATTCCTTAATGGTTTTATATGACTTGTGTTTTTTTCACTCATCTATCCAGTGTACAGTTATAATTAATTCATTTTTACTGTTTTATAATAGTATCAGGTGAATATCTCTCGATAGACATTTGGCTTGTTTTTAGGTTTTTGCTAGGAAGATACTATAAACGGCTACTTATTTACCCAGTCATAGAATTACCCTCCCTTTATGAAAAGACCCAGGCTGAAGGGTCTTCTTCCCATAGACCTTCCCCCAAATTCTAACACTCTTATCGAGACACCCAATAGTGTGTGCTCTCCCTTACTCAAATAGTAACTTGTTCAACTACAGGCTTTTCTGTGGTCTTTGGCTGAAGGGCATTGAAAAATATTATATATGTAAAATATATAACTAGTTAATATAAAGTTAAAATATAGTAACATTATGTACCTTTTGGTGAACACTAGTTTTTAATTTTAGTTCAAATTTTCAATCTTTTATGATTCGTGCTTTTTATGTCATATTTAAGAAATCATTTCTTCAGGATCATAGAGATACATATTTTTTAAGTTTCAAACTTGCATTTTTTTAGTTCATCTGTAAATCATTTTTGTGTATGACACCATATGCATGTATAGATCCAGTCTCATTTATTTCCCATATGGTAACTATTTCTCCTAGCACCAAAATATTCAATAGTAATTCCTTTCTTTGCTTTTCTGCACTCAGGTACAGAGCCACCTTTGCCATATATCAAATTTCTATCTATACATGAGCTAGATTAGAGCTTTTTTGTTTTTAAACCTAATAAGAAATACAGATCAAGACTTTA
>NW_011888866.1:8110305-8111095 GCF_000151845.1 Pteropus vampyrus
TGGCGCGTGGTAACCCCGGCTTCCCTAGCAACCGAGCAGCCGCGAGTCCCAGCCCGCCGCTCCCGCCGCTGTGCTCCGCCAGCCCCCCGGGATGCCCCTGCAGGTTAGCGATTACAGCTGGCAGCAGACGGAGACTGCGGTCTTTATCTCGGTGCCCCTCCGAGGTGTCTGCGGCAGAGATGCGGACGTGTTCTGCACGGAAAACTATCTGAAGGTAGGAACGCGTGCTTGCCTGCTCCCGGGGGCGTGCTCCGAAGCTTCTGCGAGTGCGCCGCTCTATACACCCGACAGGCGCGTTCTCAATTATTAGTCCTATAAAAACAAAAAACAAAAACAGATGTCATATGTCATCAAATCAGGGATTTTTTTTTAATCCAGGGCTTCCTACATATGCCTTGCTAATCTTTCATGACCTGAAATAAATTTATAGCAGGTGTTTAAGAAAATGATTTTGTCTTCTATAACTTAATTCTTAATGGCCGTGTCTTTAACGTGTGTAACTAAATTAACTTTCGTTTCCCCCATTCCGAATAGGTCAACTTCCCTCCGTTTTTATTTGAGGTGTTTCTCTATGCTCCCATAGACGATGAGAGCAGCAAAGCCAAGATTGGGAATGACGTTATTGTTTTCACCTTACATAAAAAAGAAGCAGCGGTATGGGAGACCCTGTCTGTGTCAGGTGGTAAGTTTTATGTTAAAAGATGTTCATCTGGTTGTGCTTCTTATACTTTATATCTTTTTTAAAAATTCTTTTGAAACAATTATGTTGCTCTTCTAGAAAAATAGACAC
>NW_011888866.1:8111145-8112516 GCF_000151845.1 Pteropus vampyrus
CCACCTTTGCCATATATCAAATTTCTATCTATACATGAGCTAGATTAGAGCTTTTTTGTTTTTAAACCTAATAAGAAATACAGATCAAGACTTTAAGGTTGAATTATTTCCAAGTAAGGAGAACAATTTCACTGCAGAGGTGTTATGTGCTTAAGAAAATAATTGCTAATGGACTATTTTGAAATTCTCAAACAGCTCAAAGTATCCTTTTTATAATCTTCTACATATACATTATATCGCTTGTGTTTTTATGTAGTGAGAGAATATATACTTTAAAATTCTATATGAAAAGAATACATAAACCTTGTCTTTTGAAGACACAGGAGAGTTTGAAATAAAATGGTAAAAATAGGAATAGAACCAAAGGGGAGAGTGAGAAATGCCAAAAAGCAACATGAAAAAAGAATCCATAGGATTGATTCAAAGGTTTCTGCACATGGGGGACAAGGGAAAAAAGTCTAAGATAGCCCCTAGTATTCAAAATATTCAGAACTTTGAGATGAACTGCTGACAAAATTGGGTAAGGTAGTGAGGGGTGGCCTGTTTGGGGGAAAAGATCATTTTTTTTTCTCCTAAGCCAATTGCTCCTAAACTTTCCTCAAGGAAATTTTCAGGAGCTTTGAAATTTGTTAATGACCTTCAAAAGTAAAAAGTTTGAAATCCAAATCTCTCGGTGGCAATAGTTCATCACTGCTTAATTTTCATGTATATTCATTTTTTAAACATCAAATTCCAGTAATTTATAAACTGGGTCTACAGAAAGTAGCCCAGGGAAACATGGGAATGGGAGTTAAGACATCAGGATCTCATTCATGGGCCTGCCACTAGGTAGCGATGGGGTTAAGTGTGTAGATTTGAGATACCTTAAATATGTAGGATGACAACACGATCTTCGAGTTTCCTTTCAGTGCTAAAGTTCTAAGTGTCCTTAAGCAATTGTAAAATACATCCGTGTAAATTCAACTTATCCTACATTTGAGTTGCTTTTGCCAGGTGAGTTATAGGATCATTTCTCCCCAGTGCTCAAACCATGGAGTGAACCCTACCTACACGATTTTGGTGGCTTTATGGTTGACAGGATTTGAAGGACTACAACAGTACAGGCAAGACCCCAGGCCAAGAAATGTCCAAAACAGGAACACCAACGTGTGCTAACTCTTACAGCCTCCATCAGAACAAACAAAAGGCCAGAGTTGCATTTGCGCATGGGCGTCACATCAGCTTCTTGCAGGGCACTCTTTGCTAAACTGTAAGCCCACACCTATTTTTGGCATTCTCAGGTGTGAAGTTCTTTCCTTGCCTAAGCGGATGTGGGCCTACTTCGGGGATTCGCTCAAGCTGTGGGCAAGGAATAAGACTCTAAGAAGTGGT
>NW_011888866.1:8114181-8114859 GCF_000151845.1 Pteropus vampyrus
GGATGTCTGAAATTTACCCTAGACCAATCAAAATCAGTTTCTAGGAGTGGGGCTTAGGTATTGGTAGTTTTAAAAATACTTTCCAGGGTTAATAATGTGTATAATTGCAATTTCTTATTCTTCATACTCTTAATCGTACTCTCTTCTTTTGCCAAGGACAGCTTCATGAGTCAGTAACTGCCCTCTACTGCTTTAGCTCTATTTTCTCCCTCTTCTGGTTGTCGTGTTTGCCAGTGTTTTATCTACTGCCTGAATTTCTCTTAGGCCTCTGTCATTAAGTCTTCGGTAGGAATATTATGAATGGAGAAATTGCAATTATTTATATTAATGCTTTCTTGGAATCTTGCAGTGGAATTTAATTTCTTAATCTTTAGCATCAGTAGAATCTTTAAGATCTGGTATTCAGCTCAGAAATTACTGATTAAGGTAGGTTACCATAGCTAGGTTATTTTAGTGAGTCTCAGACTGAGTTTATAAAAATCAGATTCTTGCTTTCCCACTCTCCCACCACCGGCAACCCTGTCTTCCTTTGTGATTCAGTAAATCTGAGAAGGGGTCTGGGAATATGTCATGAAATACACCTAGAGTGTTCTGACTTCTTACCTAAGATTAATGTAAATACTTTCATTTATTTGAACTCTTATTGATAATCTTAATTTTGAAGTTAATTGAGACTAG
>NW_011888866.1:8115354-8119103 GCF_000151845.1 Pteropus vampyrus
AATGTGGAACATTTCATTTGGAAAGTTGATGTTCTTTTAATTATTTCTTTCCCTGAAGCTGGTCCAGTTGTCTGCCACCACCCTGCTGTACCAAAAAGGTTAGGAACCCGTCTCTAGGACCTGATTCATCCCTCTACTCTCCCCCCGTCCTACTCTCCCCCACTTCACCCCATCTCCCCAAGTTTTCTTTCTCTTGTGTTTTTTCCCCTCAAAATCTAGCTTCCTTCCTGATCCCACTATCCGAAGATAATTTACCCCCTAATGGAACATAGCCTGTGTGTAAACATTGACTCACTAAATATAAAAATAATTGTGAATGGTAAAATTCTGTATATAACATGTCATGTTACTTTGTAATTTTTCCTAGGGCTGGCCCTATATGCTTCATATGTATAAATTATCTTTTGTGTTTATGAAGGTGATTGATCGTATCAGACAGTCTCAACCCATTTTCTCTTCTAGACCCCCATAGTGATGACTTATTGTGATTAGGTTTATAAGCAAATAGCCCTGCTCTCCTAACAGAGAGGAAGATAAATGTGTTCTTTCTCCTCCCCATCTAGTCTCCTCACTCTGCCTTGCCCTATTCCTCTCTGTTCCCCCTCTCTCCCACCCTAGTCCCCCTCCTCATTTCCCTTGTTCCTTCTCCTCTCTTATTCTCATTCCCCTCCCCACTTTCTCTCTCATTCTGTAGTAATTAATTACTAAACAGTTTTTTGCCTACCTTTTAATGTTAGCTTCTTGGCCAGCTTAATATTGAGAACTGTTTTCATTTCTCTATATGAAGTTGGGTCTAAAATAGCTCATCCTGGATCAGAATGTTAAGTAGTTTTCTTCTAAATAAAACAGATTCATCATAATCCTAATTTAGTGATATTCCTTATGCTTTAGTTGACAAAGAGATGATGCAAAGAATAAGGGAGAAATCTATTTTACAAGCACAAGAAAGGGCAAAAGAAGCTACAGAAGCAAAAGCTTCAGCAAGGCGGGAAGATCAAAAATATACACTAAATGTCATGATGAAGGTAAGTTGCAGATTGATAGGAAGTCCTCTAATTAAAGAGATGATAGTAAACTATGTAAGCACAAGTAGCTCCAACCTCTGTACTTCCTCATCTTTTTGTTCATACTTTGGTTATAGGGCCTACTGTGTTATATAGGCTACTACAACTTACATGTGTTTCTAAAAATCTATAAAAGTCAAGGGTATAATTATTGAATAATAGATTTACTTCTGTCAGGGAGAATTTTCTATTTCCAGGGGAGTCAAAAATGTTAAGGTTCTATGGTATAAGTGTTTTATTTCTTTCTTGAGCTTGGAATAATTGACAAAATTATTTAAAATAAAATCATAGATTAAATGCAAAATATTGACAAATATCGATTTAACTATTGAGGATTTCCATTTATAGCTTTCATCAGCAATATTTTTTTGAGATATAATTCACATACCATACAATTTACTCATTTCAAGCTTATAATTCAGTGATTTTTAGTATATTTAGAGCTGTGCAACTATTACTACAATGAATTTTAGAACATTTACAATACCCCAAAAAGAAACTCCATGCCCATGAGCAGCCACTTTTCATTCCTCTCATCCCCTATCCCTAGGAAACCACTAATCTACTTTCCTATCTCTATAGATTTACCTATTCTAATTTTTACAAGTAATTTCTTATCTGAAGTTCTTATTTTGACATCTCGAAGTGATTAAGGAATCTATAACATTATAGATTATCTCATCAAGAGCTCTGTGAACCCATGACTTCTTTTGCCTTTGGATCACTAGTATTTTTATAATCAACAGTTCTTAATTCCAAAGATTCTCCCGCTTCTTATATCACTTTTACTTGACTTTTAAATATGGCTCGTGGTTATATGCTTTGTCTTCTACTTAATTGAACATGTGGTCAGCTGACCAAAGATTCCTACTTTCAGTATACACGATGAGTTCCAGCTTTTCTTTTTTTAAAAAATTAATTAACTAATTTAATTGAAGAAATGATTTAATTTTTCTCCCATCTACCTCCCCCATCCTTTCTGCCAACTTTTCTTGATTGAATTATCACTGCTGTCAGCCTTTTGACTTTAGCATTTTCCCAAATTTTAAAAAATAAAAGTAAGATAATTTAAAATTTGTGGCAACAAATATTTACTGAACTAATAAGACAATTAAATAATGGCACACATACTGCTGTTTGGAATATTTAACAAAACTGAACAGTTGATTGGCAGGCAGTACCACGAGGCTATTCCTTGAAGTTATTAATCTACTGATATATGAAAGCCTGACTTTGGTATTTGGAAAGGTGGTTTAGGGGCATTAATATATGAAATATGAAGCTGTAGGTTATATTAAATTGAAGAGAATCTGTGAAAGCCTATAGCCTATACTACAAATGATCCATTTTATCTTTTTCCTTCAGGCATGTTGAGAGTTGGGACTATATTTTCTTTCATTCTTATAGCCCTTGCCAAGTAAATAGCAGGTGCTCAAGTATTTGAATGAATTAATGTGAAAACATTGCCCCAGTACCCTTTAACCATAGCAAAATTTTATTTCGGTGGATAAATGAAGCTATTTTTACTTTGTCCAATTTTGGACACCATTCAGAAAAGAACTGATGGTCCAATAAGAGGAGATGAAGAGGTGTGACAACAAAAGGCAACCTGTAATTAGCTTAAACCATAAATTAGCTTAAAATTTGAATTACATCTACCAAAAAATAATAGTTTTTAAGTAGTAACCTTTTAAAAATAATGAGCAGGAGTAGTGCTAAGGCTTGCTTGCTATGTCACTTAACTATACTGTATTAGCTTCATTGGGCAACCATAACACAATACCACAGACTGGATGGCTTACAAAACAGACATTTTTTCACAGTTCTAGAGTCTAGAAGTCTCAGATTAAGGTTTAGCAGGGTTGGATTCTGATGAGGATTCTGTTCCTGGCTTGCAATATGGAGAGCGAGCGAGCGAGCGAGCGAGAGCGCATGCATGTCCAGATCTTCTTATTAGGACACTAATCATGTTGTATCAGGGCCCTACCCTTAATGACCTTGCATTTAACCTTAATTACTTCCTCAGATGCCCATTTCCAAATATAGGAGGTAGAACTTTTGTATTTTTAAGCTGGAAGGACTCTGATCGCTGGGGTGGGGGGCGGTAAGGCTTCAACACAAAAACATTTCGGGGGTACACAAACATTCAGTCAATAACACTGTGTAGTAAACTATCCAAGATTTAGTGGCCTAAACCCACAAACATTTATTTCTCAAGATTCTGTGTGGTTGTCGGGCAGTTCTTGTGTTCTGGGGCTGGCTTGGTCGTGGCTGTATCAACTAAGATGGCCTCACTCACATGTCTGGAACCTTGCCTGGGAGAACTGGAGCCTTTCTCTATGTAGTATTTCATCCTCCAGAAGGCTAGCCAAGACTTCTTTACTTCAGAGTCAAAGCCCCTGGTAGTAAGAAAGGGAAAGCCCTCATGCATGAGCACTTTTAAAGCCTCCGCTATATCCTGTTTACTTGCTAATATGTTTACTGTATCAACTTCATTCATTTAATAGACATTCATTGAATACTCTGAAAGTTGCTGAGACACAGCTGAACAAGTCAGTCTTCACTTCCAATTTACTCATAGTCTCTAGAGAGTGACAGACAATGAAAAGCAAAGATTATACCACAGTATGCATAAAGTGTCATGGGAAGATAAAGAGAAAACACTGGTAAAAGGTTGGTATCTTA
>NW_011888866.1:8119783-8121693 GCF_000151845.1 Pteropus vampyrus
GGAGGTGCAGAGGTTTGAGGTGATTAGTGGAAGTTTGGAATACTGATGGCAGACCAATCTGAAACATGCTCCCCTAACCCCAGATAATTTTGACTGCTATTGTCTACTTTTCTTATCTTTTTCACTATTTTGTTTTGTAATTTGCCCTCTTTATTTTGAGTTTTTCTCTTGGTTTTGTTTTGAGCACTTTTTCTCACTGAGCTTTTAACCTGGATAAGTTGAATTGGTAGGGCTTTCTTCTGCTGCTGGTTTCTTAAAATTGAAACCTGGAAACCTTAAACTATGAAACAGCTTTGCCTGGTCATGAAGATGATGAATGAGTTGCTTTTTGGAGTTGTCTAGGTTACACTATAGAGCCTTTAATAAGTCCTCATCAGTGAAACCGCATTCCCTGTTTGTTGGAGGTGTGTATAACTAAGATACAGAAAATCCAGAAGGAACTGCTTGGCCATTTTTTAATTCTATTTTTTAATAATAATTTTAATGTTCCTGACATTCTTTAAAAAAATCCACTCTCCTTATTCTGCATTGTCTTCCCTTTCAGTGTATGTCAGACTTTCTCAGCAACCTGTTTTCCACTTTTACATGTTTAACATTTTTTCTATAAACTCATTCTTAGGGCTTTGTGCTTTTGTTATCTCCTGTTCTAACTTCTTTGGCCTACGCTTTATATGTGACCTCTTCATTCTCATACCTTATTAACAGTTATTACCATCATAAGACAACTATGCTGTTAGTGTACTCAGTCTTTCTATCACTATTTTTTTTTTAACTTTATTTACCTTTGTTGTCTTTGATATTTTTTATTGGGAAGTTCTACAGACCAAATACACTTTTTTTTGTTTGTTTGTTGGGTTGATTTTTTCCTTACTTCTTCAAACTGCTGCCATGCAGTTCTTGAGGAACCTCCATACTTTTTTCATAGTGGCTGCACCTGTTTACATTCTGATCAGCAGTGTGCTAGGGTCCTCTTTTCTTCACATCCTCACTAGCATTTGTTACCTTTTGTCTTTTTGATAATAGCCATCCTGACAAGTATGAGGGGATATTAATTAATTTTTATGTTGTTAGAAATGCTTTGCATTTCTCTGATGATTAGTGATATTGAGCACCTTTTCATGTACCTATTGCCATTTGTATGTCATCTTTGGAAGAATGTCTTGTTAGGTCCTCGGCCCATGAAAAATTTTTATTTATTTCCTTGCAATTGGGTTGTATGAGTTCCTTGGATATTGACTTCTTATTGGATATTTGGTTTGCAAATATTTTCTCCTGTTCCATAGGTTGCCTTTTCATTTTGTTGATGGTTTCCTTTGCTGTGCAGAAGCTTTTAAGATGTAGTCCCATTTGTTTATTTTTGCTTTGGTGGCCTTTGAGTTTGGTGTCAAGTCCAAAAAAAATCATTGCCAAACCCATGTTAAGGAGCTTATCCGCTATGTGTTCTTCTAGGGGGTTTAGGTTTCAGGTCTTACATCAAAGCCTTTAATCCATTTAGAGTTGATTTTTGTGTATGGTAAAAGGTAAGGGTACAGTTTCATTCTTTTGCGTTTGGGTATCCAGTTTTCCTAGCACCATTTATTGAAGACATTAGTTTTTCCCCATTGTATATTCTTAGTACTTTTGTGAAAAATTAATTGACCATATATGTGTGGTTTATTTCTGAGCTCTCTATTCTATTCCATTGATCTATGAGTCTGTTTTTATGCAATTATATAGCATATTGATTACTATAGCTTTTTAATACAGTTTAAAATCAGAAAATGTGATACCTCCAGCTTTGCTTTTCGTGCTCAAGCTTGCTTTAGCTGTTCAAGGTCTTTTTTGATTCCATACAAATTTTAGGATTTTTTTTTTATTTCTGTGGAAAATGCCATTGGAATTTTGATAGAGATTGCACTGAATCTGTAAAT
>NW_011888866.1:8121743-8124722 GCF_000151845.1 Pteropus vampyrus
TTAGTTTTTCCCCATTGTATATTCTTAGTACTTTTGTGAAAAATTAATTGACCATATATGTGTGGTTTATTTCTGAGCTCTCTATTCTATTCCATCGATCTATGAGTCTGTTTTTATGCAATTATATAGCATATTGATTACTATAGCTTTTTAATACAGTTTAAAATCAGAAAATGTGATACTTCCAGCTTTGCTTTTCGTGCTCAAGCTTGCTTTAGCTGTTCAAGGTCTTTTTTGATTCCATACAAATTTTAGGATTTTTTTTTTTTCCTGTGGAAAATGCCATTGGAATTTTGATAGAGATTGCATTGAATCTGTAAATCACTATGGATAGTATGGACATTTTAACAATATTAATTCTTCCAATCCATGTGCATGGAATATCTTTCCTTTTATTTGTGTCTTCTTCAATTTCTTTAATTAATATTTTACAATTTTCAGTAAACAGATCTTTCACCTCTTTGGTTAAGTTTATTCCTAAGCATTTTTATGCTGTTGGGACTTTATTTTTAATTTCTCATTCCGATAGTTTGTTGTTAGTGTAGAAATGCTACTGTGTTTTTGTATGTCAATTTTGTATACTGCAACTCTACCAAATTTATATATTAGTTATCACAGCTATGTGGTGGGGTCTTTGGGCTTTTCTGTGTATGTCATCTGCAGAGATAATTTTATGTCTTTCTTTCCGATTTGGATGCTTTTATTTCTTTCTCTTGACTAATTGCTCCGTCCAGGACTTCTAGTACTGAATAGAGGTGGCTAGAGTGGATATTCTTGTCTTGTTCCTGATCTTGAGGGAAAGCTTTCACCTTTTCACAAATGAGTATGATGTTTACTGTGAGCTTGTCAAATAGGGCCTTCATTATATTGAGGTATGTTCCATATATAGATAATTTGTGAGAGTTTTTGCATGAAAGGATGTTGAATTTTGTCAGATGCTTTTCTACATCTATTGAGATGATCATATGATTATAATCTTTCATTTTGTTAATGTAGTGTATGACATTGGTTGATTTGCATATGTTGAACCATCTTGCATCTGAGGAATAAATCTCTCTTGATTATTGTGGATGGTCCTTTTAATGTAATGTTGAATTTGGTTTGCTCATATTTTGTTGAGATTTTTTTGGATCTATATTCATCAGGGATATTGTCTTTTTATTGTAGTATTCTTTTTTTTTTTTTTTTGTAGTATTTTTTTAAGGGTCCTTATCTGGCTTTGGTACAAGGGTAGTGCTGCTTAGCGCTACTCAAAGGTGTGGTTGGAGTTGGGGGCTTCTCCCAAGAAGTCCCGGGTTGGTAGACATCACACCCAGGAGTGAAGCACTCCAAGATGGGGTAGCTGCATGCTTTGGAAGTTTGGGAGTATTCCTGTCTCTTCAATTTTTTTTTTTTTTTTTTGGAAGAGTTTAAAAACCATTGGCAATAATTCTTTAAATGTTTGGTAGAATTTAGCAGTGAAGCCATCTGGTCTTGGACTTACTTTCTGGTTTTTGATGACTGATTCAATCTCTTTACTTGTAATTAGTCTGCCTAGATTTTCTATTTCTTCATGATTCAGTTTTGTTAAGTTGTATGTTTCTAAGAATATATCCATTTCTTTTAGGTTGTTCAATTTGTTAGCGTACAGGAACCACCAAACAATTTCCCGTAGCGGCTGCACCATTTTACATACTCTCCAGCAATATATAATAATTCCAGTTTCTCTACATCCTTGCCAGCACTTGTTATTTTCTGTTTTGTTGGTTGTAGTCATCCTAATGGGTGTGAAATGGTATCTCAGTGTAGTTTTAATTTAATTTCCCTGACACTAGTGATACTGAGCATCTTTTCATGTGTTTCTTGGCTATTTGTATCTTATTTGGAGAAATGTCTAAGTTCTTTGCCCATTTTTAAATTGAATGATTTTTCTTTTTGTGGTTGAATTATAAGAGTTCTTTACAGTCTAGATACTACATCCTTATCAGATAAATGATTTGCAAATATTTTCTCCTATTTTGTAGATTTTTTTTCACTTTGATAGTAACCTTTGACATACAAAAGTTTTCAATTTTCACAAAGTCCAATTTGTCTATTTTTCATTTTGTTGCTCAAACTTTGGTGTCAGTCATCTCTAAAAATCCATTGCCAAATCCAAGGTTATGAAGATTTACCCTGTATTTTCTTATAAGAGTTTTATGGTTTTAGCTCTTATTTAGGTCATTGATCCATTTTGAGTTAATTTTTGTAGGTGATGTGAGGTATGGGCTTTGCCTCATTCTTTGGCATGTGGATATTCAGTTGTCCCAGCACCATTTGTTGAAGATACTCTTCTTTCTCCATCGAATGGTCTTGGCAACCTTGTCAAAGTCAATCAGCTCATAGATATTTGGTTTTATTTCTGGATTCTTAGTTTTATTCCATTGGTCTATATGTTTATCCTTATGTTGTTAGTACTACACTTTCTTGATTATTGTAGCTCTGTTATAAGTTTTTAAATCAGAAAGTGTGAGCCCTCCAACTTCATTCTTTTTCAGTATAGTTTGACTATTCTGGATCCCATGCAATTCCACCGGAATTTGAAGACTAGCATTTAATTATTATTATAGAATATCCATTGTTATCCAATTGTTATCTTTGGCATTGCCTTTCTTATATATATATTCTGTCAAGTGTACTGACCTACTTTCTTTTTGTGTAAGTATATCCCAGATTCACAGCACCTATGTAGAAATAAACTTTCAATAATCTTACATATGTCCACTCTTTCATTTTCTTCAAGGTTTTTCATCATTTCCAGAGCTGTAGTTAAAATACTTTTTTATTTCCTATGTCTTCTTGCCTCTCAGGGCTCCAGAGATAGGATCTGTGGAGGGTTCCTCAGAGCTCTTACAACTTGGGCACAGGACAGTCAGTCTTCTCTCTCTTTTCCCCAAGTCCCTGAATCTAGACCCTAATGAGCTTCTTGAGTTGATTTGCAAGGAGATAATTTTAGGGTTT
>NW_011888866.1:8125097-8158263 GCF_000151845.1 Pteropus vampyrus
TTTAGCTTTAGTACCAGTTGAGTTGTTAGTAGCTGAAAATAGGAAAAGAGGCAGATGGTGTTGGGTCATACATTTATAATACCAATTAGAGTGTTTGTTAGCCAGTCTTCAGACTCTTCCAAAAAAATAAAGAATACTGTCAGATTCATTTCATGAAGCCAGAATTACCCTGATACCAAGGCCAGATAGGGACACTACAAGAAAACTACAGGACAATGTCCCTGACGAATTTAAATGCAAACATTCTCAACAAAATATTAGCAAACCTAATTCAACAGCACATTAAAAGAATCTTAACACCATGATCAAGTGGGACTCATTCCTGGGATGCTGGGATGGTTCAATATATGCAAATCAACAGATGTGATATACCAAGTTAATAGAATGAAGAATAAAAGTCACATGATCATCTCAATAGATGCAGAAAAAGCATCTGACAAAATCCAACATTTATTCATGATAAAAACTCCAGAAATTGGATATATAAGGAACATATCTCAACATAATAAACACTATATATGAAAAGCTCACAACTCATGACATACTCAGTGGTGAATGCTGGAAAGATTGAAAGATTTTCCTCTAAGATCAGGAACAACACAAGGATGCCTGCTGTTACCACTCCTTAACACAGTACTAGTAGTCCCAGCCAGAGCAGTCAGGCAAGAAAAATTAAAAACATTCAAATTGGAAGGAAAGAAGTAAAATTATCTCTGTTTGCACATGACATGATTTTATACATAGAAAATCCTAAAGACATCATGTAAAAACTACTAGATCTAATTAATGAATTCAGTAAAGTTGTAAGATACAAGGTCAACATGCAAAAATCAGTAATATTCCTATATTCCTACAATGAATTATCTGTAAAAAAGAAAAAAAAGCAATCACATTTACAGTGGCACCCAAAACAATAAAGTAGTTAGGAATAAGTTTAAGGAGGTGAAAATCTGTATACTGAATACTGTAATACATTGATGAAAGAAATTGAAGAAGGCCAATAAATGAAATATATCTTATTTTTATGGATTTAAAGTTAATATTGTTAATATGTTTATACTCCCTAAAGCCACCTATAGATTCAGTGCAATTTATATCAAGATTTCAGTGGCATTTTTCACAGAAATAGAAAAAGTCTCCTAAAATTTGTTTAGAACCACACTATTTATGGGACCGTAAATTGGTTTAGCCAGTGTGGAAAACAGTTCTTCAAGAAATTAAAAATAGCACTACCATTTTTAAGTGTACAGTTCAGTGGCAGTAAGTACATTCACATGGTACCACCACCACCGCCATCCTTCTGCAGAAGTTTTTTTATGTTACAGAACTGAAACTCTGTACCTATTAAATAACCCTTTATTCCCCCTTTCTCTAAGCCCCTGGAAACCACCAGTTTGCTTTCTGTTTCTATGAATTTAACTATTCTAGGTACCTCATATAAGTAGAATAATACCATATTTGTTCTTTTGTGACTGACTGACTTAGCATAATATCTCCAAGTTTATCCATGTTATAGTATATGTCAGAATTTTTTTCCTTTTTAGGGCCAAACTGTATGTTCCTCATATTACTTTTTTTTTTTTAAGTGAAAGAACTTCAGCTACTGTTTAACATTTGTCTCTGTTTCTCTTTGATCTATGTGGTCTCCCTTTTCCTTTTATCGTAAGCTTTGTGATACTAGCTTCCTTATGTTTTTCTCTTCATTCTAGTTCTTCTGTCAAGTGCTCTGTGAAGCTTTTCTTGGTCCTTACTCTTCTGCATTACTCTCTGAAGAGTTAGACTATTTTTTGTCTCTAATATAGCATATTATAAATTAAATTTCATATGTATTTCCCTTAACTACATTTTGGCTATAATAACAACTTTCCTGTTATTTTTTATTCTAAGAATAGTCTCATTTTTGGTAATTAAATCTTCATCGTATGCACTTTTAAAACTTTTTAAAATTCACTCTACTTGCAAGGATTTCATATGAGGGGTGAGGGTATTCTGACTCTTCAGAATACTTTTCCTTTTTTCCAAGTGCTGAGAACAGAGAGGGAGGAAAGGAAGAAAGGCAAACATATTATTAAACTGGGTGAAGTTGTCATCTCCTTTTAGGTTGTGCCTGCCTCTGGCTAACACTGACTGTTCACCATGCTCTGTTGTCAGGCATTAAATGCTGGCCCATTGCCACATGTAGATTCTTCCTGGCCCAACCTATTGGCAGCTTTCTGAACTTAGAACACATAGTAATTAGCATCTTTTGTGCTTAGTTTAGGCCTTGTGTACAATTCCGGGACTACAGGAAACTCCTGTTAAGTGATCTGTGAAATTTATTTTAAAGTCAGTGTTCCACAGTTCAATAGGAAAATAACCAGTCTTCCAGAAGAGGATATTAAGTCATGCAAATATTACAGAGTACTTCTTCAGTATAGTTTTCATACCTATAATGTTAATTCTATATCCTAAATCAGCCTCTAGGAAATTTGGTCCCAGCATGTCATTCTAGAGCTGTGCCAAATGTACTATTTAAATGTATATTAACTTACATTTAAATTAATGAAACATAAGTAAAATTAAAAATCACTTTCCGCATCATACTAGCCACATTTTAAGCACTTAGTTAGCCACATGTGGTAACAGCTACTGAATTGGATAGCATAGAACATTACCATCATCAAAAAAAATTCTGTTAGACACTATTTCTCTACAGGATGGAGGTGAGAGTTTTTGTTCTCTAGAGGGTAGGCGTGAGAATATTTTTATTACTATCGGAAATTTAGATACATAGTCAATCATATATACCAACTGGTTACTTTATTTCACAGGTTTTTTTTTTTTTCTTCCTTGCTGAAATGAGGGAAGTTTGTGAAAGGGAGAAAAGTAAGCATACTCCTGTGCCATATACTGTTTTCACATTTATCTGATATTTAACTTTTCATGTGGAAGTGTCAAATAAAAGCCATTGCAAACATAGTCGGCAGCAGGATTCAAAGTTCAGACATTTCTACCCACTAGAAACAAACTCCTTAGTTCATCCTTCATGTAACTCTTCCTCATTCCTCAGGCAAAGGCTGGCGCAACTGCAGTCCTAACACAAGGTAAGACTGGGGTAAGTAAAGGCAAATATTTGTATATATGTATTTGTGTGCGTGTTTTTAGGTTTTAGGAGAAGTGACTTGACTTTTAGAAAAATAAATTATTTTGTTTTTACCAAGCCCTTAGATGTCATCTAACTGAATGCCTGCCCACATTTTACATATGAGTAAACTGAGGCTAGAGAAAGGGGTTGCCCAAGATTATATCAATAGGTAACGTTAAATCTGAAACTAAAACCCATGTTTCATAACATGCAAATCATTGGGCATTTTGCTAAATCATTTACTGTTTCCATTTTAATTCTTTATTCACTACTAAGTATTGCTGCAGATACAATGACAAGAGTTTAGAGGTAAAAATAATTATAATGAATTTATTACTTTTAAAATGTTGCTTTTCCTATGTTTTAAAATTTTTGGTAATTGTAACTTTCGTAGATTGAAGAAGAAGAGAGGAAAAAAATAGAAGATATGAAAGAAAATGAACGGATAAAAGCAACTAAAGAATTGGAAGCCTGGAAAGAACATCAGAGGAAAGCTGAAGAACAAAAAAGAATTCAGAGAAAAGAGAAATTACATCACCAAGAGAAGCAAATTGAAGAGGGAAAAAAATTAAAACATAAAAGCCTTACTAGAAATTCAGCATCTAGAAATCTTGCCACAAAAGGTAAAATGATTAATATTTTCTGGGAAAGTGAATCCTGTTGGTAAAGTATATATGTCTCTTTTTTGTTTTTGTAATGATTTTACAATATTAAGTCATTTTCTTGGTATATTGAGAATAAGTATTACAATACAAAGACTAAGGCGAAAGACTTCTTCTAGGAAGTAGTGAGGTTTTCATGATAAAATGAGCCAGGATTCAGTGTTGTTTTTGCTTGTATGCTTCCTTTTGAAATTTATGTGTGTTGTTAAATATGTGTTTAATTCAGATCTAAAAAGACTTAGAATGACTAGCAGTGCCAGGAGCATTCCATTTCTTTAGAGATAAGAAACTAGGAATTTTATTAAAAGACTTTTTACTTGCATGACTCAGGAAAATGAATACTATTAAGCAAAGTTAGTCTTAAGCAAACAAGGATTCTTCTGGCCTTTGATCTTGATGTGTTCAAAAATAGTTAAAAGAACATATTTCTTTACTGAAGGCTTAGCATATTAAACTTTGTTTTGTGTATATTTAGTAAATAGAACATTTTGTGGTCAAATCACTTGTGTAATAATAATAATTAACATTTTTTGATGATCACTGTATGCCAGGTGATTTTATTAGTTGTATCACTCACTCTTTAGAACAACACTTTGGGATAAGGTTGCTATTCTTATTTTAGAGGGAAAAAGATGTTCAGAAAGGAGAAACAAATAGTCAGTAGGTAAGCCTATGGGATTTGAACCCAGATCTGTTGGTATCTGAAACCTATGCTCTTTATTCTCAGCTATAGGTCTTTTATTACTTAACAATGAGGCCTAGCATATTAAAGTCATTTAGAGTGACTATTAAGCAGTAACCGTTGATATGTTTTATTGGGGTTTAGTATGGACATTCTAGTTAACTACCACACTACTTCCTTCTTAATGTCATTTCAACAAAATAGTGATACCAACTAGAGTATATGAAAACATTTCCTTCTATATTTCAAATACTGCTAAACAAATTGGATGTTTTCAAATACTGTTGGAACTGAAACACACTTTTATAGATAAGAAGTATCCTGAGGATCTTCATCATGTTGATTTTTATACAGTTTAATTCAATTTGCTAATATTTTATGAATGATTTTTATATTTATCTTCATATTGAGATTCCCTTACATTTTTCCTTCCCCATACTGTCCCTGCCCACATTTGATAACAAATTTCATTAACCCTATAAGTTATGGAGCTTTTTTCTTTTTTTGTTCTTCGAAGCAATTTGGTTATATATGAAATATTGTTGGTTGAAGGTTTAGTAAAATTGCTCCCAACACTGTCTAGGTATGGGCTATTTATGGAAATATATTTAGTTTCTCTAATGGTTACTGTTATTTAGGTTTTCTATATTTTCAAATCAGTTTTGGTCATTTGTTTTCTAGAAAATTGTACATATTATCTTTTCAGTTTATTGGCATAAAGTTTCTTTTACTTATCTCTACTCTGTCTATAATTATATCATTTCTTTATTCCTAGTACTCTTTTATTTTTCTTTGATCAACTATTGCAAAATTTTGCAAATTTTATTAGTCTGTTCAAAAAAGCAATGTTTGTTTTTGTTGATCTTTTTTTATTGGTTCTTTTTTTCCTATTCTCTGAATTCCTATGTTTGTTTTTATTTTGCTTCTTTTAGTTTTTGAGGGTTTTCTCTGTTTTTGTCCAACTTGTTTTCATTAATTTTTTAATCTTTTAATACATGCATATATTATAATTTTTTCTTTTAAGTTTTATGTTAATACATTCTCCAAGCCTTGAAATTTGTTTCATTGTCATTTACTTGCAAATATTGTGTGGCCTATCATGATACTTTTTAATTTTTTTTGGCCTTGAATTATTATAGAGATTTTTCTAAATTTTCAAATATACGGAGTTATTAGTATAATAATCTGAAGTTATATACTTCATTTTTACTTTTTATTCAACTTTAGTCAGAGGGAAGGGGAAGAGGAAGTTCACAGCAAGCAGATTTACCTGTAAGGTGGTGATCCATAAGTGATGTACATCACTTCTGTTCACATTCTGTTGTCTCAGGTTTGGCACATAACCACGCCTAATCTTAAGGGAGGCTGGATCATGTAGAGTCTAGCCTGGCATAGTCATGTGCCTAGTTCAGATCTCAAATTCTGTTACTAAAAGGAAGAGGGGAGAGTGGCTAGGAAGATAGCAGCCTCAACCAGAGGCATCTATAGAAAATTTTTGCTCAAATTTTTGTTGATGTTGCTTTCTCTTTGAGTCCTTATTCTTTCCTCTCTGCCCCCTGCCCCCAAATGTCAATTCAGGCCATTTTCAGATGTTTATAATTTGAAATTTTGTTTCTTATTTGTGTGTGTTCATTTTCTATCAAGGATATTAACTCTGTCATATTTGTGGAAAGTCTTTTTTATATCAATTTTTATGTCTGCCTTTTAAATCTGCATATCATACTTTTGGTATTTTTACATTTTTTTAGTAACTTTTCTCCTCTTATATCATCTTAACAATCATTATACTTAACTTCCTTCATAAAAACATATAGTTTTTCATTATTACGGTTTGTCCTCATTAGCTCTCTCTAGTGGCTGAAAAACTTTTATACCATCTCAAGGAAGTTTATAGACACTATTGCTATATGAGCTTAAAGATAGAGGTGGTGTTAGCAGTGATGGCTTTGTCTAGGTGCCTTCCCTTAGAGTGAATGTAAATTAGAGACTGTGTGGTTTATCAAAGAGAACCCCAGAAAAGTAGCTGTTCATTGATTAAAGAACAGATAATTAGCTGCCATATTTTCATTTCTTCTTGCAGAAAGCGTCTTTAATTTATTTGTATAGAATTTTAGAAGTAGCTTTGATTATAATTACTTTAAAAGTCAGTTTGATTGTTAATTAGAAAATGAGAGAGAAATGATTTACTAATATGTTTTTGAAGGAGGAAATTCAGAAGATATATTTTTCGAGAAGTTAAAGGACGACAGTATTCCTGCTCCTCGCTCAGTTGGCAGTATTAAAATCAACTTTACCCCTCGAGTATTCCCAACTGCTCTCCGGGAATCACAAGTAGCAGAAGAAGAAGAGGTAGGTACTCTTGCTGTTAGTTACAGTGACCACAATGAAGATACTTTATTTTTCATTTCATCTATTGAAAACAAGTACTGGGTCTGAATTTCTTAAGTATTCATTACAGTGAAGTTACTACTTCTTGAATATATTTTAGTATTTCCTTATGAGAAAAATATATTTTTTAGGATTTTTTTTGGTTCCAGAATGCTGATGAGAGAACACTGATTTAATATTCAATAGGGCTGCTTATTCCAGGAGACAAACTCTTGCACATGCCATTTGTTTTATCAAGTACATCATTTTCTATAAAAGATTTGTAAACTTTGGATCAGTATGTGTTGTGGTAAAAACAGACTTGGAAGTTTATTATTAATATATTATTATAATTATTATGAATATCAGGTATTTCTAATGTTTGAAGTTTTAGAATTAATATCTTTCATTTATAAATTCCTGAGCTCTGGGATTTTGAATATTTTATCTTTAGTTTCATAAGCACTAAGAACTGCTTTCCTGTAAGGTGTGAACTGAAACCTCTCTCAATGGAAAAGTTGTAGAAAAAATTGAAGATCCTGAAGGCATAATGACAATCAGAAAATATTAACTTTTTTCTTATTAAATGATATTTACTTTGATATTTTATTTACGTATTATTTTATGTCATTATTATAAAAGTATTTTTATAATTATAAAATTATAATTATTAAAAATTTTGTTTTCATATAGAAAAATAAAAATATAAACAAGACAAGTGAAATACATATACTCCCAAATTTGGATGAAATTTAGGTTAGAAACTTTTATACATTTGATCTTAACCAACTAGTAAATAAAAAAATTTTTTTTTTAATGTATAAAAACTGGAAGTTTAAAATCATCATCTTCAAATACTGTACTAGTCTGTTCAGGCTGCTGTAACAAAACACCATACATGGGGTGGCTTAAACAACAGACATTTATTTTTCACAGTTCTAGAGGCTGGCAATTCCAGCATCAGGGTGCTGGATTGGAGGGTGGAGGGAAGAGTGTGTACTCTGGTCTCTTCCTCTTTTTATAAGGACACTAATCCTATAATGGGGGTTCCACCTTCATGACCTTCTCTGAACCTAATTTCCTTTCAAAGACCCTACCTCCAAATATCATTCCTGTGGTAGATGGAATTTTAACATATAAATTTGGGGAAACATTCAATCCATAATAAATAATATTGCCGTATTATGTAGGACAGTGGTCCCCAGATGCTCCTATGAAAACCTAATGCCTGATCTGAGGTGTAGCTGAGGCAGTGATGCTAGCACTGGGGAGTGGCTGCAAATACAGATGAAGCTTGGTTCAGTCGACCTGCCGCTTACCTCCTGCTTTGCGCCCAGTTCCTAATAGGCCACGGACTGGTACCAGTCCATGGCCCACGGGTTGGGGACCCCTGATGTAGGAAGGAGGAAAATCTAAGAGTAACTTAATAAAAATAATACCTTTGTATCCTTCATTAGACTTCATTCTCATTTCAGTGGCTCCACAAACAAGCAGAGGCACGAAGAGTGATGAATACTGATATTCCTGAACTTTGTGATTTAAAAGAAGAAGAAAAGAACCCAGACTGGTTAAAGGATAAAGGAAAGTAAGTCGTTTGAACTCTGGCCATGAGATTTATAATAAATTTCTGTAGTCGTTAGTTTTTATCACATTTCCTAGATATCTTGACGTATATGTTTGTGTGTATAGTTCTTGGGGAGAGATAATGCAAATAAGCAAATTAGGTAGGCAGGGCCTCATAGTAATAAGTCAGGTCATAGGACAACTAAATAAAGCTCTTATTTTTATTTTATATTTAAATGTCATAGAAATGAAAAATATCACATCTTTTGGAGTGGCTATTAAAATCCCTTTTAAATCACATTTAACATAGGTCCTTCTTAATACCACCCTTAAAAACTTATTTCTTAAAAACTAGAGCTTCTTTTGATTATTTATAACCATCTTTTAAAAAAAATTATCAAATTATCTTATAAATTGCAATTTTATATCCAGGCAATCCTGAGCTCCTTTTAATGATTAGTAGGAGTTTCAAGAGGAAGAGAGAGAAAAGCGTTCATTTCAGGCAGAAGAGACAGTATGAGCAAAAGCTCAGAGACAAAAAATAATGTGATATGTAGATTAAGAATTATAGGTAGTTTATTTTTTGCTAAAATATAGAATTTGAGTCTAGAAATAATGACAGATAAGTGTAGAAAAATAGGCAAGGGCATCGTGTGCTCTATTAAGATTCTTATATTTTACTTTCTAAGGTGGGGGGAAAATGTGTTGCAGAAACAAAGGCAAAGGCTTTGAACTATGGCATTGTCATACGGCTGGAGAGAAAGGCAATTTGAGAAATATTTAGGAGGTAAAATAGCAGAACTTCTTGATTGATTATTGGGGAGTGAGAGAGTAGTAGTTGTGTGTTTCTAGTTTGAATGGTCAATTGCCTGATGCCACCAACTGAATTAAAGAATACCAGAAGAGGGACCAGTTAGGAGGAAATGCAGGTAAGTTTAGTTTTGAATATGTTGAGTTTGATCTGTCTCTGGGTCAATCTGGGTAACAGTGTGCAGCAAGTGTAAAACTTGGGAGAGACCAGTACTGTAGATATAGATTTGGAGGTTATCGGTGTTTATATAGTAGTTGAATTTATAAGAGTAGGTGAGATATCCAAAAGAGTGTGTAGATCAGGAGAGTAGTGGCCTGAGGCTAAAACTCTGTGACCTGCCATCATTTGAAGGTCTGGCAAAAGAAAATAGTACACAAAAACAGTCCCACAAGCCAATGGAATAGAAACTTTAGGATAGACTCTGTTATGTTTTGTTCTTTAAGAACAGAAAAAGTTCGAATAGATTTACAGATGACACAGAAGAGATGATTAAAATTGTCTCCAAGGAGAGTGGAGAAAATTGGGTCAAGGCCAAGGGTGGATGAATTATCTTGATTTTATTTTTGTTTTTTCTCTTGTTAAAAGTTACATTCATTTAAAATTTTTATAAAAAACTGTGTCTTTTGAAAAAGTTTACAGTGCACATATAAAATGAAAGTCCACCTTGGTTTTTACCCAGTCCACCAGCCTCCTGCTTGTCCTGTCCCCTAGCTGTATCCACTGTAAATCATTCCTTTAAGTGCATTTTTTTATCCTGAAGTTGCTATTGTCACAATTTATGTATAGTTCGTGATTGTTTACAAGAGCTTTCACATATACTATCTCATTAAATCCTCACAACTATAGTTGGGCAGGACCCACTGCTTTTGCATTCATTTAACAAAAGTTTATTAAGAAACTAACAGCTTTACATAAAATAGCTCATTTATTTCCTTTAACAGTCGGACTAGTTGGAGATTATTATTTTTATCCCCATTTTTCAAATGTGGAAACAGGGCTAGAAAGGTTAAAAAACTTGCCTAAGGTGGTGGTTAATAAATAGAACCAGGATTCAATCTCAGGTCAATGTGATTACAAAGCTTGTGTTCCAGCTACTACTGCGCATCTCATAAATGAATAAAATCTTCTTCCTGTCCTTTTATTGCAATTGATTAGCTTTAGCAAAAGCAGCCCAAGTGATGTGGCTATGAATTGCTCCTCCTTGCAGCACAAGAGTACTGAAGTGTGCATTGCTCAGTGGGCTGTCCTGTTGAATTAGTTACTTTGCTCTAGAAAATGTCGACAGATTAATTTAAAATAGACAGAGATACTTTGTTTTCTGAGATTAGAGGAAAGAAAGTGAAGACAAGTGTGAATCTAGATAAGTTTCTAACAAGAAAAATTGTTTAGTAGGTACCGTTGAGGGGTCTTCTAGGTAGGGAACATTTTTTCATAAAGATGCCAGTCAGTACAGCTGTGTGATTTATCTCCTCTGGTGTTCATTCTTTTAGATTTAAGAGTAGATCATGAGCCAGGATTGAAGTTTTGACTGGCAAGTACGTTAAAAGGCTAGTAGTAGTGCAAGGAGCCATGGAAAAATAGCTCAGATTTTTTAGCCATGAAGTCCAGGCTTGGTTAGAAAGGAAGAGAGGTCATGATGGACCCAGTGGACTAAGAGGAAATGGAGCAATTAAGAAATTAGAGGGCACTCTAAGGTTGAAAGTCGAGTATGAAGAGAAAGTTGGCAGAATAGACAGTTCTTTACAGTGGCTAGGATTCCATAGTTTGATGTTCCTGAGATAGTGCAGTTCAGATGATGGCAGAATCCAAGGTGTGGCCTTAGGAGTGGGTAGCAAAAGCAGAGTTGAAGGGAAAGTAATCTGAATTAAGGGGTTCCAGGTATTTCAAAGCTAAATTGATAAATGGGTCATATACATAAACCTTAGAATCTTCTGGAATTATGGCAGAAGTTGGGATGGAGACATATTGGGAGCCAGATTTTAAAGCCCTCAGTGAATAAGAGAAGAGTAATTTTAAAAAGCCAGATGACAGTGACTAGTCAGCTCTAGAGTAAAGATGTCAGGAGTCCCAAAGGATGATGACTTTCACGTAAAGGGAGAGTTACAGATAAGTGAGTCTGGAGAATGCCTATTCCTGTGGTCTTGGGTCCCTGATGTGGGTGGTGGGGAGATCTCCGTGGAGAGGAGAGGTAGAGATAGCATTGCCCTCAGGGCAGAAATCATTTTGTGGAAAATTTGAGAGTATAGGAAAGGATTGGGATGGAAGGTGGAGTTAGTTATGGCAGAACAAGGGACAAGAGAGTACAAAGGAGTAGAGGGAGATGAGAGTAGGAAAGGCCAGCAAAGAGGGACTTTAACATGAGAAGAAGGGACATTTATGCTTTTTGATCAGTGCTCAAAGATAACAGCATTGATGAACGTGGTTAGAAAGTCCTTTGGCACAGGTGTTATGATGCTGGGACTGGCTAAAGATCCTAGGCAGTGTTAGTCTGATCTTATTTCTGACATACTGATGACATGATTTGGATTTAAGAGTGGAAAGAGCAGATTAAATCATTGAGGCAGGGTTGGAATTTTGACTGACAAGTACAGCAAAAGATTGTGTGTGTGTGTGTGTGTAAATATAAAATTGACTGCTGGCAAAAACAATGAATTAGTAGCAACTTAATGCAAAATGTACTTTGTGGCGGGCAGGCAGTCGTGACTGGTAGATTGTAATTACTTTAGTCTCTCTTTGTACCATTTTTACTTACAGTCTTCAATTAGGCAGAAAAAGAAAGAGAAGCAAAATAAAAGGAGAGGAAGAGAGTTAAAAAATGGGGAGTGATGGAAGAAAACTTAGTAACTAATGATACCTAGAGAAGCAGAGCAAAGTACGGTTAATCATAGTACCAAGTTCAGACAGATAAAAGGAAAGGTAAGAATTGTTAGAGAGAAATATATCCTCTCTAGCAATATAATACAGTACAGAAGATAGAAGCAGACATAATAGAACTTATTCAGGAGCAACGTGTTGAATTTAAGCCAAAGGATGAAATACTTTCATCTCCAGAGGCTTTGTTTCATGGTAGCCTTCTATATTTCCACAAGCAAAAACAGTCCAGTTGTCCTTATTGCACTTAAACCTATGGGACACTTGTTTCATATAAGGGTAGGAGTGGGCATGCCTTTCAAAAAAGCAATAGCTTGAGAAAATCGTTTAGGGGGTTTTATCTACTCAAAAAGAAGCTCATAGCAAAACCTGCAAAATGGTTTCATTTTTCTTTACCTAGCTGTCTAGTGCTGTGTCTTAGTTTTAAATGCCAAATCCACCTTTCAGGAAAATACATAATCTTAAGTAATTTTATTTGATCACAAAAGCATTTTACCTTTTCCAGGTAACATGATATACCAGATAGCTTTTTACTGAGAATATCTCACATAAGACAGAGTCTAAGTGCTCTTATTTAGGTACATTCGGGTATGATGTTATTTAACACTGTTATATGACTCAGAAACTGTAAATAACTTTAATAGCTACCCTTCCAGACACTTAATATAAGGGAGATAGACCATTGTTCTGTCCTACTGACATTACTCTGTGCTTGATTTTTAGCATTTTTTTTTTTTTTTTTAGAACAACCCTATCTTAACTCCAGACTTTTTAAGTGTCACACTAGGACCACTTGAATCCCATCTGCATACCTCACCTTCTACAGCAAATTCTAATGTTAGATAGGAGGGAATTAAGGATGAATATAATTCTACACTCTAGCACCCGGTATCATAGTACTGTTACATAAGATTGCCTACCCTAGTTTTAGTGTCTGCATTTTCTTTTTATTCTCTTGGCGTGAGTGCCAGATTTTGTAGCCTGACTAATATCCCACTTCTTTTAAGAGTAAAACTCTGCTTTGATTTTGCTCTTCCTCTTGCCACCCAGCTTCTGAACCCCAGCTTTGTATGTAGGAGCCTGCTATTTGCTGATAAACTAACCTAGTACCAACTTGTGCCAATCTGAATTTCTATATGCTTGCTGTTTCTGAATTTTCTGTGGCTAGATTCTATCTGCCTGTCTGAGTGTTCTTTTACTTCATGTTGGATTTTTTAAAAAATTAAAATTACTGGGGTAACATTGGCTAATAATATTATGTAATTTTCAGGTGTACAACATTATAATTTGACATCTGTATACTCTATTGCGTGCTTACTACACAAAGTCTAGTTTCCCTCATATTGAACTTTTTGATGCTGATTGTTGACCACCTGTTACCATCTTCTCCCAACACGACACACAGTTCTACTTGCTAAATTGAATTTCTTTCTAGTACTTTGGTTTAGGTTCATGCCCTGGCAAGAACTATGACAGGTTAGCTACCAGTTTCATGGATGCTGGCAGAAGTCAGGAGACTCATGGGTCAGAGATAAAGGACTTTATTATTCAAGGCACAGCAAGCAGTAAGAGCTTCATGTTGGTTCCCTTTGACCTTCAAGTCTCATGGGGATACGTATGGTACTCACAGTAGGTTTGCACCACAGCTGAGAAGGCTAATCTTAAGGAGCACAACTTTTTTAAGATTATAACCAAACCTGGCCAACCTTTGCCTCGAAAGGAGATATTGTCTGCTCTTTGCCTCAGAGAGAGACATATCTTTGTCTTCCAAGGCTGTGTACCCTACAAATATCTTTGAAAACGTAATCCCAAACAAAAGCTGTCAGTGCATCTGACATAAGACATGCAGGAACATAGGAGACCCATGGAGAAATGTCTTCCAACAGCCCCCTTGTACCTGCCTACTTTTAGTACAGATCTGCCAAATCTGCCTTCCTCTACTGTATTTTTTTTAAAACTTTATAGAGATAAAACAGTTTTCTTATGCTGCTTTTATCTGACTTAAAGAAGTTTAGATTCTGTATTCTAAGATGATGTCTTTGATGTAATTATAATTTTATTCAGTTGCTTGTTTGTATGCATTTCACAGCCCATGACATTCTATTGCAGTGCAGTACTTATTATGGCCCGTCTTGTCATTTTGTTTAGTATGCAGTATCTTTTTCCTCCTTCCATCCTGAGTGCTAAATTGTAGTGGTTGATGTGCCTTTACTAAGGCATGCTGATAACAGCTTTAGAAACTTTTGAGATACCCAAAAATGTTTTCTACCCACACAGGCTGCTGAAAGAGACAAGGACTTTCAAAGTCCTTTGAGGAGCATGTGGCTGCTACAGTTCACATTGCAGAGAAAACAGAGACATGCTGTCTTCTGTTGGAATATGCATTGCTCCCTACCCCTGTTCCATTTCTAAGCCTCACTACTTCTGATTTCTCCTCTTTTCTGCCCCTTTCTTTACTTCGATCCACTTTGTTTTGCTCTTATCACTCCTGCCTCTTGCTGCTTCTCCTACACTCACCTCTTATATAAAATGTTTCTCCCTTCTGGCCATTGCCAGTCAGAATGTTTCTTTCTTTAGAGAGGCAAAACAAACTAATCAGTCATCATAAAAATGAGTGTTTGCGATTGTGCATGTCTCTGTTGCTCTCCTAGTACATGCAATCAGCACTCTATATGTTGAATGAATGAGTACTTTTGCATAATTCTTTTCACTGGCATTGCCTTATTTGGAGCATCAGGGTAGACTCAATGCTTATTAGCTTCTTTGTTTAAATTAAATATTCAAAGGTCACTGTTCTTTAGACAAAGGTTTAATTTTTTTTTATTTTTCCTTTCAAACTTGGCTATCTCTGTGTTCAGAACCATTTTGAAAGTTATACAGGAAATATTTGTTTTGTAGTGGTATTGAACTTTAAAGAATGTAATGGTTGTTTGGATTTATATTTTAATATATATGTAAACAAAAAAATTTAATATTTTATATTTCTTGCTATTGTACCTCCTACAGTGATTCTTTTAATACTGTTCATTGTAGCTTTTCTTCCCTTAGCACCAGGGATAATTTTTCTGTTAAAACAGTTGCATTATAAAACTGTAAACTTATATTTTAAAGATGAAAAATGGAACTGTCCTCCAAATGTGTATGTTAATACAAGGTTTGTACAGGCATATAGACCAATGGAATAGATAGCCCAGAAATAACCACACATGTATGATCGAATGATTTTCAAGAAGGATGCTAAGACTATCCAGTGGAGAAAAAACAGTTTTTTCAACAAACGGTATTGGAAAAACTGGATATCCACTTGCAAAAGAATGAAGTTCTACCCTTACCTAACATCATATACAAAAATTAACTCAAAATGGATCAAAGACCTGAACATAAAAGCCGAAACTGTAAATTTTTAGAAGAAAACACAGGATGCTTCATGACATTGGATTTGGCAATATTTTGACTTTTGACATCAAAAGCACAGGCAACAAAAGAAAAAAAGTAAAATGGAATGCATCAAAATTAAAAACTTAGGTACATCAAGAATGCTATCAACAGAGTGGAATAAAGAAAGTGTAATCATATATGATAAAGGGTTAGTATACAGAATATAAATATAAAGAACTTTTATAACTCAACAGCAAAAATAGTATATCTATATTTATTAACATGGAAAGATGGTCATATTGTTGAATTTTTTATAAATGTCCTTAAACAGCAATATATAATACTGAGAAGTAAAAGTAGGGAGATAGAGAAAGAGGGTCAGTGATAGAGAGACTGGTATGTTTTTCAAGATAAAATATTTTTTTAAGGTAGCTACTTTTGGTCAATAAGATGGGAAAGGAGGTGACTAGGAGGTTTCAGGTAAAGGTTTTCATGCTCCAAGGAGCATATATCAGAAGATACTGTCCTGTTTTCTTCTAATAAATATTGTGTCTGAATGTGGCACCTTAAACTATGCAACCATCTTGTACCCATGAGGAAAACCAACCATAAAATGAAATAGCTGCTAGCTGCTGAGGACAGTAGAAGGGAGAATGGAAGGAACCTGTGGGCTTGAAAACATCCTCGAACTGCTAGTTATACTGGGCACAGAGCCTTTTCCTCTGGACTTTTCAAACATGAGATAAGTTATTTCCTTACTTGTTTAAGTCAGGTTGAACTGGAGTTCTGCTACTCGTGGTCAGAAGCATACTGGCTGATATGAAGCATTTCAGAAATGTAAACTATTCCCATGGAATTAGCTTTTCTAGTTTGTGTAGGTTATTTTAAATTTATGTTTATGTTTAGGTTAGATGTCACAGTTGTGTCATTTTGCCTTTTACTTAGGATTTACTGCTTTTGTGGGTCTGCTTTTGATTTCATCACGTTTAATATTCTAGAACTATAAAGTATGCAGTACAATTGACTGGAAATGAATACAAAGTATTATTGTATGGCTCTTTTATACTTAGCAAAGTATTTTCTATTTTCTTTACGTTTATGTATTTTTCAAAATTCTTGAAATTATATATAGGAAACAAAAGAAACTTAACATTTTAAGTAAATCTTTTAGTTATGTACATCTGTTTAAGAGAATTTTGGAAGATTTAAACTGAAAGAGTATATGTATTGGGATGCTTTTATTTGCAAGTAACCAGAAATCCAATTTAAACTGACTTTATGTTAAAAGAAATTTATTGGCTAATATAATTAAAAAACTAAAGGTGCATTGCATTTCAGGTAAAGCTTAATCCAACAGCTTAACTGTGTCACTGAGGACTCAGTTTCTTTGTCTTTTTATTCTTTTCATAATTCTGTAGTATCAGCTTTAATCTAGTGCTAGCTCCTCCTATGGTGTTAAAAATGGTCAGCAACAATTTGAGCTGTGTGCTTTCTTCATTTGTATCCAGCAGAGGAGGTTTTCCCAATTTTTCATGCTCTAACTTTGGAAACAAATTCACAGGCTTCATTCTGAGTAGCCCAATCTAGGTTATAAGCCCATCTTTGAGTCAGTCATTGTAGCAGGGAGGGTGGAAATATACCTACTGGCTTAAACTACTGATGGCTAGTTATCCTTAAAGGTGGGAGCGAAGTCACGCTGATTATATTCTGATGTGTGTGGAGTCAGTACAGCCTACGTGTCCATTGTACAGGAAATAGAAAAGAAAGTGAGCCATCCCCTTTGCTAAATATCATTAGATATTATGTCTATGTTTCTGTTTCAATGTTATATTGTTTTCCTTTCTCTTGTTTTTGTCTCACTAGCAAATTATTTGCAACAGAAAACTATTTGGCAGCTATTAATGCATACAATTTAGCCATAAGACTAAATAACAAGATTCCACTATTGTATCTGAATCGGGCTGCTTGCCACCTAAAATTAAAAAATTTACACAAGGCCATCGAAGATTCTTCTAAGGTATATATGTATATATATATATATATATCTGTATCTATTTATGTATGATGCTTTAAAATTGTTATCCTCTTATTTATTGATTTAAATGATACCCTTTGTTAAATTCAAATAATTGAGGATTATTTAAATAATGAAGGATTTTTGAGAGTCATCTTGCTTATTACAGCTTTTTACTGAAAAAAAAATTTTTTTTTTGAATGGACAAGGAACTGATGTTTCTTAGACTTCAAGTTAGATTAGAAATCCCCTACCAGTGCTACTGTTTTGCCTTGGTATATCAAATTGATGTTCACAAGGAAATTAGTAAATGGTTATCAGTTTGTGCTCACCCTTTTCCTTATTAAAGTTTTGTAGACTTAATGCAAGGTAGAAAGAGAACACTTGGTATCACTACTACTTGCACTGTAAAAGGCTATCTCCATAAACATTTTCTCATTTTCAGAGTAACTTAGTATATCCTATTTTCCATTACTAATAACATGTTATTAACTTAAACTTCTAGTTGTTTTCTTCTTTTCATATCAAAGTAGCTTGTTTTAAGGGAAAATCACATACAAAGTCTCTTATATGGCTCCTTGAGATTGAGGACATGGAGAAAGAACCAAGTCCTCATTAAGCTAATGAAGATCTGACAGTATTTTTTATGATCTAGTTTTCCTTTTACTAGCACAATTTCATGCACAAATATTTATCGAATAAATGAATAAACTGAATTATCCAATTTGAATATAAAAGACAACAAATGCTTTTTAATCATTCCTGCTAGTAAAGGTAAAGCTATAGAGGTTTCAAATGATAAACCAAATCATAACTTTGGGGGAGAGGGTATGAATCTCATATAGGAAGAGTTAAACAATTCATTAAATTATTTAACAAATGTGTTTGATAAATTCCTGTACTAGCTATGTCAAAATTTTAGGTGGCTAAAGGTTTGAGACTTGTTTTACAGTTAAGATTTTTATCATGATTTTGTTCAAGTTTAAATTAGAAAGTTATGTCTTTCCCTTATCTTTTTTTTTTTTTGTAAGGCATTAGAATTATTGACACCACCTGTTGCAGACAATGCTAATGCAAGAATGAAGGCACATGTACGACGTGGAACAGCATTCTGTCAATTAGAATTGTATGTAGAAGGTAAGAAGTATATAGAAATATTTTAATACTCTGAAAAAAATGTCATTGGGATTATTTAAAACCATGACTTTTTAGGACTCCATTATTTTATATTTTCAGCATTTGATATATTTTTTGTAACTTACCTAACAAGAAATGATTTCGAAATATTTGAAAAATTCGTTGTTGTAGAAGGGAGTTAAAACAAGATGTGAACAAATTTAGGTCTAGGAAAATGCTATAGTATAAGACAACTTTTCTATGGAAAGATGTATGATAAAGGATATAAGTGAGTCACTTCAGATATAATAGAAATTTTAAAATGAGCTTTGGACACACACACACACACACACACACACAAATAACCAGTATACCACAATGTATGATCATTGCTTGTATCTGTAAGACTGTACTAAGATCTGTAACTCATTCCCATTTGTATAGAAGCCATGGCATTTATTTAATTTTTATCATTTTACATTTTTAATGTATTTATGGACTATTTGCATTTACTCATGTTGCCCCAAAGGCAAAATTTTGTAGTAGCCAGAGTTTTGTCCTCAACACTCCTCTTCCCATACCTCCCTACCCAGATGCCCATTCAACTTCCCTTCATTCAGGGCCTGAAGGCCTACCCCGTAATGATGCCTTGCCAGGGAATGTGCTCTGGCCTATAAAGTTTTATTATTTCTGATTTTATTTTTAAACTTTATTCTGCCATTTTTTGGAGATTTTTTTAACCAAAGCATCTAAATTAGGTTTATATGCCCCATTTTATTTTTAGTGTTTTATCTAGCCTCATGAGAATAAAAAATATGTCAAGACAGAAATGAAACATTGTAAAACAATCTTTAGAAATTATAATAGCATCATAGACTTTTTTGAGCTAAAAGGACCCTTCATTTTTAAAGATGAGAAAGTGGAGAGTCAGAACTTTGATTTGTTCGAAGTGGCGTGGTAAATCAATTGCACTTAGAAATCAAGTTTCCATACTCTCAAAGAAATTCTTCCCACTGCTTTATTGGTAAAAATTTAGATTCAGTTATGTACTTCTAACAACTCATCCACAATGCTTTCCTTCTCAACCAGTTTTTCTCAAAGGAATTCTGTAGATATAACTACAGAAAAAAAAGCACAAATTATAGTATATGAATTATATAAAGTATGGATTGAGTCTAACAAATTTAGACTCAAATTTAGACAAATTATAGTATATGAATTATATAAAGTATGGATTGAGTGTAACATCTAGAATTTCTAAATAAGATGTTATTTATTACTTTTTCATCGAGGTGATAAAAATGTTCTTTTGTTATATGAGTTTTATATGAGTCTGTTCATGCTTTAATGAGTTTAAGCTCTTAGCTTATTTGTACTTGAATTTAAAGATAACTGCTTCGAACTGAACACTGAATGAACTCATAATTATTCTTGAAATCACTGAAAAATTTCTGCAGGCTGTTTGAGAGACTACCATGTGTGTGAAAATGAGAATCTGACACTTGTCTAGAACCATGTTCTTAGTGGTTATTTTTTTTAAATATTGTCTAGATAACACAAGTATTTATGAAATATTTTATTGATCATCATGCTATGTAAAATAGGCCTACAGGATTATGAAGCTGCACTTAAAATTGATCCATCCAACAAAATTGTACAAAATGATGCTGAGAAGATTCGGAATATAATTCAAGGAACAGAACTAAAATGTTAATAACTACTAGAAGCAACTAGGTATTGTAACAGGTATTGTTTTAAGTTTTTAAAAAATAACTGGAAGCATTAGGAATATTTGTACATACTATGGATGTGTAGAATCATTTTCTCTTTAGTACTCTAATTCTGTAGAGGGAAAAATATTATAAATGTATAGAAAATAATATGTTTGACTTGATGTCTGAATAAGTAAATCAAAATGAGAATAATTTAATTCTTTGCTTGACATTAATATATAATTTTAACTACATATTTTTCGTTACTGATTTCAGCTTGCCCTTATAACTAACAAAATATTTGTTGGCGTGATGATTACCAGGACATTTATTGATTCATTTTTAACAAAGTGGAAGTTTGAAATAAAAGATTGTGTTTGTAAAGTAATTTTGTTTGTAGTAAATATACTATTTAATTGTCTAAATGGTTGACCTTGATATAATCAATAGTGATGTTTTCACTTATTTCCCAAACATAGAGAACCTTTTTAAAAAAAATTTAGTATGTCACCACAACCTGTTGTTTGACATTAGATCAGTTCAACCTAGTACAATAGCTGTTTGGAAAACCTTATCTTCAACTTCAGACACTATCTGGTGCAGATATGCTGAAGATTGTTTTCTAGTACCTTCAAGTACATCAGGGGAAAAAGATAGTAAAAGATGAAATGTTAAATTAGAATATTATGTTATTGGCATTGGATTGTACCACTAATCGTGTTCCATCACTGTGATAGTGCAAACATTAACAAAAACAGTACAGCTTCCCTTTTTTTTTAAGGAAACCAAATTGGAAAAAGTTATTATAGTATTTGATCATCTGATGTCATTCAAGATGACTTTGGATTATAAATCAGCCTTATTGTTTTTTGTAATGCAAGACTTTTCTGAATGTGTAAGCGTATCCTAGTTCAGCAACCTTGAAACTTTTACTTCTACAAAGCAACTTTTGATGTCTGTAGCAGTCCTGTCCAGTTATCAGACCTTCTGATGAGGTAGGATTGCTTTTTCTTATAATCAATCCTGGTTTATTTGCTTGTCTTTACTTATAAATATAACCAAAATGAAGTTCTTGTGTGTCAAATACCAGTTTGACATTAAAAATTTGTTAACCAACCTAGTCTTTCCTCTGGCTCTTCCTATAGCCATCTCAATCAGAAAATAAAAGACTGTGCCTGTTAGCTTGGAGGAGGTAAAAGATGTCAATGTAAGAAATGTCCAGATCTGTAGAGAATTTTTATAAGAGTTTATTTGAGCCAAACTGACAACATATGCTAGGGAGCAAGATCTCGAATGCTTCAGAGAATAACAGTTTGCAGGTTTTTGTTTTTGTTTTTTTTTTTTTTTAATATACATTTGAAATTAAGGAGGGAACTAAGGAAGATTACATGGAGGTAGGAGAAAGACAGGTGGGGATTGCATTATAGGATAGTTAACAAGATTGTGTGCTCTCTTGAGGGGATTAAGGCTTATTTCAAAGGTGTGTTAACTTAGATGTACAGACACAGTGGATAGGCCTTGCTTAAGGCCAAGGTAAACCTTTTACTAAAGAAATTATATGTCTTGGATATGACTACCACCATGAGCTGCCCCATTAGGAATTTATGTTCAGATCACCCTGTGAGGTTACTTTCCATAGAACCTCACCTTTTTTGGTCCACAAAGGGAAAGTCTTAAATAATTATTTATTAATATTTTTGATCCTATCTTCTAAAGTCTTGGTTTAAATGCAACAGGTACTCATTTGTATTCTTGAAATATTTGATATCTTTTAATCAATCTCATTATTTCCAAGGGACTTTTGTCTTAGGTTGATGTGGTGATAGAGTTAAAATATTGATACAGACATTCCCATTTCCTTAATGATGAAAACTTGCCTCCCAAATAATAGTGCTATTGTTAAAGCCAATGAATAAAAGATAAGAAAAAATTGTTAAGATAATTCTTTGATTTATTTTCATAGCCAGTTATTTGATTGAAATTAATTTCAAGATACTGAAGAAGGGCCAAGTTGGGAATCCCTGTAGTAGAGGCCTCATAGTGTCCCCACCTTCACTTTTCCTGGCCCTATAGCTTAACAGTAGATTGTCCCCAGCTGCTTAGAACATTCCCTGCCATAGAAAATTGCCCTGGAACTAATGATTAATACCTTTATGCTTACTGATCACAATCCTTCTGGTCTAGCATTCTTTCCAGACTACTCCCATCTTTGTTCTTTCTGATGGCACTGGAGGACCATGTTGCCGGAAAAATGGCTCCATAAAGCATAACAGACCCTTGGAACTGCCACATAGCCCCTGGAATAATGCTCAGTTTTTCCCTTAAATACTCTAAGCTGGACTGAGAAAAAAAATGCAGTTTTCGAAGGTGTTAACCTGCTGCCTTCTCATATCTCCAACGCTCTGTCAGTAAATGCTTATTCTAAATATCCCAACTCTCGATCTATTGGCTGAGCTGCACAGGCAGCATGAGCCCAGGATTCAGTTGCCTTCCAGTTACAATACCTAGTGAATAATGAACTAAATGCAGCCTTTACATAGATGTAAACTGGAGAGATCTTTAATCCCCCACTACGGTGTGGCGACCATACATAAATACATAGTGTACATGTTTATTAAAGCTTTTTGACAGATTTGGTTATGAACAAATATCAAAGCTAAAATAAAATTATTGCATGCTAAAGAAAGATCTCACAAGTAGCCCATTTTTGCAATCGATGCTTTACAGAAATAGGAAAGAATTTTATGACTGTTAGACTAGTTAGCACAAAGGAGCTTGTTTAGAGTTTGGTCAAGGAGAGGCCACTTGTCCCTAGCAGGTGTGGGGGAGGAAGAAACTTTCTTCTATCCTCAAGGTTCTTGCTGGTCTGATAATCAAATAGACATGAGAAAGATTAACAAGAGAAGATAACCAAATTTAATACATATATATTTGTATAAGAAGCCCACAAAGATGAGAGAGTCAGAGATCTCACACGCAGGAGAGGTTCAGAGATAGAAAGGGGGATGGAGGTATATAAGACACTCTCAGGTAAGGTGCCTTGGGGGCTTCAAAGGTAATTGCAGAATGATAAGAACAATGGATGTTTAGTAAATAGAAATTTATCCTGCCCTATAGATAGGTCAAAAAGGATTATCTCTAATAATTTATTTTAGGCAACACCCTTAATTCAAGTTCTTCTGGGTAGTTAAGGGAAGTGCAGAAGTTTCTCTTGAGCTCACAGGTAAAGTTGCTCTTCGCTCAAAACAATCTGCATTAACAGAGGCACATCTTGGAGTGACTCCTTCTGAACCCCCACACAAGCCAAGTACTTTCCAACAAACCTCATCCATGTGGGAAATAAGGGCAAAGTAATTTTACACGTACCATCTGGCAAAAATGTTAGTAGGCGATCTCCCAAGAAGCCTGACAACAGGGGTATGTTTCATTACATTATTAAATTATCTAGCTCAGTCTCACAAAGACTCATCAGGAGTACCCTTGAGAGCCAACCCATTTCCAGGGGTCATATTCACATTAACCAAGCTCAGGAGACTGAACAAAACAGATTGCCTACTTATTATTAATTCATAATCAAATTAATTGAGAATGTTCATGGGGATGATAGGTTATATGACAATTCATTTATCTTTATAAGCAGATGTATATGGTAAATCAAATCATAAGTTGCTTGGCAAACATGGAATGTGAACAAAGGAGAATTAGTTTGATGAATAGAATGTTTCATGGCATTGTGCATCCAATTCTACACAAGTCTTCCTTTTTCCTATAAAGTTTAGGATAATTCCCTTTGTTTACAAGCCTTAAGTCGTACCTTGCCAGAACTAACTTTCATGTAGTAACAACAAAACCATATTTATTCTTCAGGTTATTACCAAGTTACTAGCATCTTCTCTTTGCCATTACCCACAGTTTTTGAAAACTAATTTTCCTTTCTAAAATGTCTTAAAGGCATATGACACTAAGACCATCCTCTCAAGATAATCTCTTAAGTAGTCCTCCTCTTTCCCTGCCACTGCCAAATTGCTTGGAGACAAGGGTTCCTCTCCCAGCCCTCACTGCCATAATCAACCACCATGGTCCAGAAAGGCCTTGCTGCTAGAGATATATGAATATTAATACTTTACAAGAGGTGCTGAAGACTGCCCTCATTCACGGTGTGTCAAGGTTCAGAACTAGTCACCCAAAGATGTGCTTCTGTGGTATGAGGATTGTTTGGAGCTAAGGGCAACTTCAGCTGCAGGCTCAGGAGAAACTTCTGCTCCTCCCTTGACTACCTGGAAGAACTTGAATTAAGGGCCTTGCCTATAAAAAGAGATGTTGAAGATAATCTCTTTTGACCTATCTATGGGGCATGATAAACTTCTATTTACTAAATGTCTGTTGTTCTTATCATCCAATGACCCTTTGAAACCCCCAAGGTATACCTTACCTCATCCCTAGCTCAGAATGTCTTATATACCCATGTTCTCTTTATGTCTGAGAACCTCTCCTGCATGTGAGGTCTCTGATCATCTGATGTATGCAGGGTTCCCATACATGTGTATGTATTAAATTTGGTTGTTTTCTCTCACTAATCTGTCTCCTGTCTATTTGATTATTAGACCAGCCAGAATAACCTTAAGGATAAAGGAAAGTTTCTCTTCCTCCACAATAGCCTAGCAGGTATAATTCCCAAAGCTGCCAAAGCCTTAGACCAATGTCAAACCCACCTTTGTGTACTTGCTTCCAACTGTGATGAGCCTATCTGTCAAGTTGGTGGAGATCTTCTGTGCTGTAGACCAAATCCACCTAATTAAGGTTGATGACAAGACACTAAGGGAATGGGTAGGCCTCTGTAAAGGTGACAGAAAAGCCCCGTAAATTGGTCGGTTGCAGTTAAGGACTATGGCAAAGAGTCTCACGCCAAGGAGTTATCAAGGAGTACTTTAAATGCAAGAAATGAACAAGTAAACTTCTCTCTTAAAAAAAATATTTCTTGGACTACTTTTGCCATTACTTAAAACATACTTCATTTTAGCCTTTTTAATGACCTATAGAAACATGTTTTTTATTTTATTTTATTTTATTTTATTTAGTAAACAAAACAAACTGCTTAATACAGTACCTAGTATGTAGTAAACTCAATAATTTTGAGCAATTATAGATATAAAAAACAGCTTTATTTGGTCAAATATATTGATTAGATTCTCGATGAGGTAAAACTATATTTCTGATATTCTTTTAGTTTTTAACTAAAAGAAGAAAAGGAACTAAACAAACTTTAGGAAAATAATAAGTTCTAGTTTTAGTTGAAGCTGGGAGCTCATGCTGTATTTCCAGTAATGAGGAATCAAGGAATGAAAGTGATAGACATGGTTCTGTTAAGGGTGGAAAATTTTCAAGTGAGCCAACTAGCTAAGTCAGCTACAGGGAAGAAATATCTTTAGATACCAGAAGTTGTCCTACTTGCTTGGGTGTGGTTTAGGAGGTGTATTGTATAAGATATGAAGATGGCCAATGTCTGCTTCTATAATCCACTTACTTGTTAACCAGGGTGTGGTACTAGGTTATGTATTGTGCTAATGGCCAACTTCTGCTTCTGTAATCTGCTTGCTTGTTCTAGGCTTTATAATTGCCTCACTCTCAAACCCCAGGGTTGATCTTCTCTAACCCTGCGTGGTAGAATCAGTCGCTGGCCGGCTAATTAAGGCTCATAATTAATCTCAATTGGCTCCGTGGGTCTTAGAATCGTTTGCACCATAACAGTTTCATAGTGTAGCAGTTAGCACATCTGCTTTACACGCAGAAGGTCCTGGGTTCATGCCCCAGTGGAGCCATAGTCCATGGTCTATGGCCATGCCACCCTGAACAAGCCTGATATCTGATCTCAGCTGCTGAGCAGGGTGGGGCCTGGTTAATACTTGGATGGGAGACCACCTAGGAAGACCAGGCATGAATAATAATAACAAAATTTTAAAAAATGGAAGTGAAACTTCAAGCCTTCTGATAATTGTGTAAAGGTGGGAAAGTTTGCCTAAAGTATGTGAGTTTTTTTACCTAATGGGCTTTAAATATTTTCTAGAAGATTGTTCAAACTGTTATCTGAAATGGAAGCTTTCTTTCTTTTTAGAAGAATTACAGAGCACTTTTAAAATTTTTGATTGTTTTACATTTTAGGGTGGCATGGTCCAAAACTGTGCTGCTTTATTTAGAATATCTCACATATAATGAATTTAATACTTTACAGTCCATACTCAAATCCTTTTTTTAGGTCGCTCTTCTGAATCTCAGTTCTGAATATACTATAAGTTGATGAATAATTCTGTGTTCAGCCTATCTATGTCTTTGATTTTATACAGTTGAGCTTTTTGAAGTCCATATTTCTTATTTAATATTACTCTGTAGTTATCTTCAGCTACATTTTCTGTTTAGAACTGATTACTATAAGTCAGTGGTTCTTAAAATGTGGTCCCATCAGAATTAAAATATGCTATATTTAAAAAAATAACCTTTAGCCCCATATCTACTTCCAGCTATTGCCCCATTTCTCTGTTCAGGATACAGCAAAACTACTCAAAAGTAGTTTCACCTTCATCCATTCTTTCATAAACCGATTCCAATAAAGTTTTCCTCTCTACCACCTCACTGAAACACTTGTCAAAGTCACTCATGACTTACACATTGCATAATCAAACCCTCTGGGTCTTAGTCCATATGTTATCTCACAAGATACTTTTACACAGCTGGGCCATTCCCTTTTGAAACAGATTCTTTACTTGGCTTCCTGGCATTATAGTCTTCTAATTTCCTCCTGTTTCACTAATCATCACTCCTTTGATCTCATTTGTTTATTCTGTTCATTCCCCTAACTTCTAAATGTTGGAGTTTCCTAAAACTTAGTCCTTGATTTCTTTCCTACTTATACTTATCTGGTCTCATGATTTAAATATCTCTGTGTGGATGTTGTTCAAATTGAATATATTCAATTTGAACTTATCCATTGAACTCCAGACCTGATACTTAATTGCCTCACAACAGCCAATTTCCCCCAGATGGTCCCTTCACTTAATTCAGGGGTGTGGTCAAATAACACCTTATCAGAGACCTTCCCTGATCAACCTACCTAAAATAACTTCTTGCCCCAGCACTCCCTCTCCCCTAATCCTTTTTTACTTTTTTTTCCCCTTTATAATTATTACCTGGGATATTATAAATATAAACATATATTTATATGTATTTATATATCTATATATAATATGTAACATAAATACACATAGACACATTTACATGTATATATAATGCATATATAATTATTTGCCTATACTTATATAAATATATATCATGTAAACATAAATATATATTTACAAATATTTACATTATACACACACACACACACACACACACACACACACACACACACACACACATACATATTTACACGTTTTTTGGTCTGTTTTCCCCTACTAGAATTTACTAGAATCTAAGCTCTAAGAGGGCAGGCTCTTAGTGCATAGAATAGTCCCTAGACTTTAAAAGGCACTGAATGACTATATAATAGCATTCCAGACAATATGAGTAGCTTGATTCCAAGACATTCATCCTGAGAATTTTAGCAATAATAACAAAACAAAAAAGGCCTAACCATCTGCTATATATAGTAAGGAACATTAAGTTAATATCTAGATTTTACATATTAAAAATTGACTCCACTTGCCACAAATCAAGCACCTACAGTGAAAGGGAAAATGGTTTGTACAGCTTTTGTGGAGAAACGGCTAATAAACTCAACTTTTGTTGCATTATTTGCCTGGAAATCTTGTGCAGTGCCTCGATTTTTGCTGTTTTAGAAGAAGCGAACAAAACTAATTTTTTTCTTGCGTGCCAATAGCAAATATCAAATTCAGGGTATTTGGAAGAATTTCATGATGCTGCAGTTTGAGCTGTTTCCTCACTACAAGCCATTTTGGTAAGTAGAAGATCAAGCTTTTCTGATGCCCTAGTGACTCACGAGATTATTCTTTTGAATTGATTTTAATATCCCGAACCTGAAACCAAAAGAGAAAAGTAGGAACAGTGACAGCAACAGCTTTTTTGATAAAAGCAAGAATCCTCTTTGGATTTCATTTGGTCAGCATAAATAGGTATTAATGTAGGTCTTCCATAAAAGTAAAGTGGTGTAATGCAAACTTTCAAAAGTGGGGGTTTCTCTTTGCTTTATGTCATTTTGGTTTATGAAAGGTTTCATAGGAACACTGTCCTTTTAGATAGCAGGGGAAACCTGTATCAAATTAATTGCATTTATAAAAGTATACCACATTCTCTCACATCTTTGTACTTTTATACATATTGTTTCTTCTGGACTGACCTTTCTTTTGATTTGACTTTACCTTCTCCTTGATGCTTCTCCTGATCTCCTTGGTCTCATTTTGAGCAATTCTGACTCTATGTCGGAAAGACCTTTTGAATACATTGTAAAAATTATTGCATATTATTAATCTGCTAATCTCATTCTCCCAAAATATTGTTCACTGAAATAATAAAAGACTGTCTTTTATTTCTGTGTTCCATTTGCATAGTATAGTGCCTGCCATAAGTAGGTGTTCAATAAATATTTGCTAAATGAATGAATGAAAAATAAGTCCTCTCTTCCCCTAGCCTAGCAGCAGGAACTAACATTTTCCCAGGTTCTAAGCCATTCCTTGAAATAACTGAAAAGTGGGAAAGTACTGGTTAGAGTCTTCCGTAATTCAATTTTTTCTTAGAGTGCCTGTGTTCCTTTGTCTTGATAAATATATTCAGTAGACAACTAAGATCATAAAAGCTTTCAAAGCTTTTGGAGTACATGTACTAAATAAAGCTAGGATGTACAAAAATTCTTCTACCTTTTATTTGGAACACATTTTTATTTAAGAAGTCATTGTCATTCAGTTAATTAGTTGAAATGCTTTATTTCTTAAAGGTATTTTTTTCAATTAATTCAAATATTTTTATATTCCAAATCAGGTATTCTAGCCATAGAATTAAAACTCATTTTTTTTTTCTGAGTATATTTTCTCTTAAATATACAAAGGAATATATTTTCATAGAGTATGTTGAAAATTAGGAAAATCAAGGGTTCTGGTTCTGTCAGGTGCAGTGTTCAGAGTGTTATTTTGATAAAATCCAGTAGCTCTGATATGGCTTGAAAATACTTGCTCCTTTGGAGTATAATTGCAGGGAAAAAACTGTGGAATCGGTAAAAATTCACCATAACTACTTGAAATGGTTTTATACATAATCATCTTAGGTTCTGACAGTGAGGTAGCTGTATGGAGTGTCTTTGGATCCAACATACATGAAAACACAGGATTGCCAGGGTTCACACAAGGAGGCAGTTTTTCAGGCTTCATTTCTGTGTCTGATTTTGAAGCTGAAGTATTTTTCTTATCCTAAAATATAAACACATCATATCATTCACAATTATAAAGTTCTGGAGGGAAAAAATACCCCAAACTATTACACTTAGCCCAAACTCTATCTTACACCACTCACAAAAATTAACTTGAAATTAAAGACTTAAATATAAGACCTGAAACTGCAAAACTCTTAGGAAAAAATATAGAAAAAGTTCCTTGATATTGGTCTTGGCAACATTTTTTTTGGCTTTGACACCAAAAACATAAGCAACAAATGCAAAAATAAACAAGTGGACTGCATCAAACAAAAAAGCTTCTGCTCAGCAAAAGAAACATCAACAGAATGAGACAACCTACAGAATGAGAGAAAATATTTGTAACCCAGATAATTGATAAGGTATTAATATTCAAAATGTACACGGAACTCATGCAACTCAATAGAAAAAAAAAAAATCTGATTTACAAATGGGCAGAGGACCTCAATAAACATTTTTCCAGAGCAGACACACAGATGGCCAACAGGTACATGAAAAAGGAAATGCAAATCAAACCACAATGAGATATCACCTCACACCTGTTAAAAGTGCTGTTATCAAAAAGTCCAGAGATAACAAGTGTTGGCCAGGATGCGAAAGAAAGGGAACCCTTGTTGGTGAGAATGTAAGTTGGTACAGCCTCTATGGAAAACAGTATGGAAGTCCTTCGAAAAAAAATTAAAAAGAGAACTACCATATGATCCAGCAATTTGTCCTGGACATATATTCAAAGGAAATGAAATGTTGGGGAGGAAAATTTTTCCTATACTCGCCTAGGTTCTTCTGATTGGTCTAATAATCAAATTGACATTGAGACAGATTAGCAGGAGAAAAATGAATTAAAGTTAACATGTATACCTGAGAGAGACCCAGGAAAAATGAGCAACTCTGAAATGGCAGGAGCCACTACCTTAAGTAATAACATCAGCAGCTAAAGACAACTAATGTTGGGGTGGGGAGTCATTTATGGAAGAGGGAGGTGTAAGAAACTATGCAGTTTCTTAAAAATAATCAGCCTAAAATAATTCTTATGCCAAAGAGACATATTTTCGGCAAATTTTGCTTCCTTACAGAAATCACTATGTCAGAGCTGTCTGTATCCCCATGTTTATCGCAGCATTATTTACATTAGCCAAAACACAGAAACAATCTTTGTCTATCGATGGATGAATAAATAAAGAAAATATGGTATAAATACACAATAGAAAGAGAAAGATAAATACTGTATGATCTCACATATATTTGGAATCTGAAAAATAAAAAAGCCAAATGCATTAAAACAGTAGGATGTTAGTTGCCAGGGGTTAGGAGGGTGGAGGGAGATGGAAAGATCTTGGTCAAAGGGTACAAACTTCCAGTTATAAGAATAAGTTCAGGTGACCTAATGAATAGCATGGTGACTGTAGTTAACAATACTGTATTATATATTCAAAAATTGCTAAGAAAGTAGATCTTAAATATTCTCAACAACAAAAAAATTGTAACTATATGAGATGATGGAGGTGATACCCAATATTGTGGTAACATTTCACAATATATTCATATATCAAATCATCATGTTGTATTTCAATAAAGCTGGAAAAACAAAAAACTTAGCCCTGTCCACTCTGCTCTTTTTAGAATCCTGTTCTTTTGAGGGCATTGAAGAGTAATTGTGGTAGCTGCTATGAAAAAAAAAGATTTATGAAAATATATAGGAGGTTCTAATCTAGTGTGGGGGTACTAAGGAAGGCCATTCCGGTTAAATGTCATTGAATCTAAGACTGTAAGACAAGGAAGGAAAAAATAGAAGTGGGAACAAAAAAAAAAAGTATGGCAAGACAAGTAAGTTGAGATAATAGAGGGGCAGGTGTCAGATCTTTCAGGGAGAGTCTTCTTGACTATGTTAAAAACTTGGGTCTTTCCTAAAGCAAAGGAAACCTATTGAAGGATTTTAAGGAAAAGCATGTCACGATGTAACAATTTTTACTGTGACTACTTGGGCTGCTGTCAGGGCCTTGAATGGACATGGAAAGGAGATACAGCAGGCCCAGTGATGCTCAAGCTGTTGGTCCCTATATCACACTGTGAGCACAGTAAGCCCTCATTTAACATTGTTGATAGGTTCTTGGAACTTAGGTAAAACCAATTTTTTATCATAGGCTAATTGACATAAACAGGAGTTAAGTTCCTAGGGCATCTCATTAACATTATTACAAAATGATGCTATTCAAGGCCCTGTTGTACTGTGCTATCACATTTGTTATGAAAGATGTGGCTTAGTGGTGATTAGGAGTTAGAGGCCTTTGAGGAGGCAGGTTAAGGAGTGTGGAGATATGGAGAGAGAGAGAAAGCCATGAACTTACATGGATTATGTAAGAACATGACAAGGAGACTAATTTGGAAACTTGTTCGTATTTGTATTTCTCCTGGAGTAAGAGTTATGAAAGTACATATTAGGTGTCACCAGTTTTGGGTTCTGTTGTTGGCACTGATAATAGCTGTGTGACTTTGATGAAATTATTTTACAAGGATTCGAGTTCCTTGTCTATAAATATAAAACAAAGGAGATGGGTTAGATGGTTTTGTTTACTAATCTGAGGACTCCCATATCAAGGTTCTCCAAATATAGCAATAGGAACTAAGTGATTTTCAGTTATTCAAAAAGCATAAAGTGTATATTTATTCATGATAAGGCACCTGTGATAAGGCCCTTAATAAATGAACTTTGTGGTGTCCATTTAGGCAAAAAGTTTAAGTAGTTAAAAAAACAAAAACAAAAATTTGGCAACTTCTATAATACTTAAGATCTAAGGCCTTCCAGATCAGAAATTATGTTATTATATCTAAATAACTTCATAATGGTTGTTAGGATACTGTAACTGACTTTTTTAAGGTTGAACAAGTAGAAGATTGTTTATATTCATTAAAGTTCCTTTTCTATGAAGATACAGCAGATAGTGATTCATGAAGCTGAGACCCTATAAGGTTGAACAAGTAGAAGATTGTTTATATTCATTAAAGTTCCTTTTCTATGAAGATATAGCAGATAGTGATTCATGAAGCTGAGACCCTATAAGACTTCTAAATCCTTAAAACTAGCAAGCCCGTAATCTGTTTCTCCAACTCTAAAAATGGAGATAAACATGTTTACAGAGCTGTTCTATCAAGCTTAAGGACAAAGCCTTTTTGAGTTTCAAATTTGGGTCAGATTAAATAGGTTCCTTTTTAGTGTATCCCAGCTCACCCAGAATTCCTGGGTTATTCTACCTAATGTCTCAGCAAAGTCAAATTTCCCAATGTCAGGAACCTATTTGTTTTGAAAGCTTGAGTTCAAATAATGTGAAGTATCTAGTCCACTTTTTCTTTTCCTTTGTTGAGATTTGAATGATTATCAAGAGAGTGTTGGAAGAGTAGCACAAAGCAGGAACTGTGACCTAGGTTCCAATCCTTTATCATCATTTCCCCTTTGCAT
>NW_011888866.1:8158313-8167098 GCF_000151845.1 Pteropus vampyrus
TTATTATATCTAAATAACTTCATAATGGTTGTTAGGATACTGTAACTGACTTTTTTAAGGTTGAACAAGTAGAAGATTGTTTATATTCATTAAAGTTCCTTTTCTATGAAGATACAGCAGATAGTGATTCATGAAGCTGAGACCCTATAAGGTTGAACAAGTAGAAGATTGTTTATATTCATTAAAGTTCCTTTTCTATGAAGATATAGCAGATAGTGATTCATGAAGCTGAGACCCTATAAGACTTCTAAATCCTTAAAACTAGCAAGCCCGTAATCTGTTTCTCCAACTCTAAAAATGGAGATAAACATGTTTACAGAGCTGTTCTATCAAGCTTAAGGACAAAGCCTTTTTGAGTTTCAAATTTGGGTCAGATTAAATAGGTTCCTTTTTAGTGTATCCCAGCTCACCCAGAATTCCTGGGTTATTCTACCTAATGTCTCAGCAAAGTCAAATTTCCCAATGTCAGGAACCTATTTGTTTTGAAAGCTTGAGTTCAAATAATGTGAAGTATCTAGTCCACTTTTTCTTTTCCTTTGTTGAGATTTGAATGATTATCAAGAGAGTGTTGGAAGAGTAGCACAAAGCAGGAACTGTGACCTAGGTTCCAATCCTTTATCATCATTTCCCCTTTGCATATCATCTGTAAAATTGGTTTTAAAAAAAAATTGCCATAGTTCCCGTTTGTGGAGATAAAATGAAAGAAAATTGAATGTAATCGATAAATTGCTATATAAATGGAATCATTTTTTGCCATTTCTTTTTTACAGGTTTACCTCAATGAATATGTAGGTTCTTCCAGAATACAGTTCTGAAGTTTATGGGTTTCTAATGCTTTACATTAATATACTACAGTTTACTTCTCATTTAATGCTCATAATCTTGTAGGAAACTGGCAAAACTTGAAGTAGAACGCATCGGATCTTGCTATTTGTTCTTTTTGACACTATTAACTTGTTTTAAATGTTAAGAGCACAGACATTGGATAGTAGTAAATCATCAGAATTCTATGGGATATCAACCAGTCAGCTCTTCTCAAAGTTTAGGTTTCCTCAGCATAGGGAAGGCTTCTTAGATGAAAGGTGGCTGCCCAGTGACTTGTGGGAAAAAAATACAAATTCTAGTTTACTTTATAGACACCCAGGCAGGTTGCCCAGGGCAACCTCAGCTACAGAAGGACTCCTTTTCATCAAATCACCCTCTACTGGCTCTAAAATTCTTATCCGCTTTGGTGCAAAAAGTAATACACAAAACCAAATCTAGTCAAAACAGAAGACAACTTAGCTAATAAACTTTGTTGGTATAATTTATACCACACAATCTGGAACTGTCTACCTAAATTTTTTAGATCTCGATGATAAGTTACATTTGTAGACTTAGAAACAAAATACCCATTGCTTTTACTTTATGCCATAGGCCCTCACTGCAGCTTTATTTGGGCTCCATTCTCTTCAAACCTAAATAATCTTAAAATGTAGAGTTCAAACTAGATAAAATTAAAAACCAAACAGCCTCATACAAAGGATTATTTAAAATTCTCTACCAGTTACACCTGGGGTCAGAAACTGTTTTTACTTAAGAATAAAAAGATTAATTGAAATTGTAAATGATTCTTTTTAAACTGTCTTAAAATTAGCACATGAAAGTGCCTTGAAAAGAACAAAAATCTACAAAAAGCTGGTATTAGCTTTCTTTTTTGGGGGGGGGGATTAGCTTTCTTACTAATTTAATTTTAGGTTCTCCCAGAATTAGAGAAAGCCAGAGCACTTTGACTTTTCAAAGTCTTTTGGTACAAACACACATATTTTTAAAAAGATACATAAAAAGCACGCCACTGAAATCATAAAAATGTCCATTACAAAACCGTAATTATAAAATTAAAAATCATTTTTCTTTTTAGGTGTCGTCACAGTTGACGTTAAATATAGTACCTTCTAAAGCAAAAAAGCCAAAAGTCGAATTTTGAGGCACCCTTTTGTTTCTACTCAGACCCACCATTCTTGTTGGCTTTTTTTTTTTTTACTTTCTTTTTTTGTCATAATTGTGGGACAGAATTAAACCTTAACTTTCTACTGTTTCCATCAACAGTAAGTATAAGAGCACTATGTATATTTTTTCTTGCTTGTATTCATTTCTGAACAAGGCTCGATGTAAATAAATATAAAATTAACAAGGTACGTTTTTCTTGTTCAAAGCCATCACCTCAGAGTTTGCAATAGGATGAGTTGCATATCATCTCCAAACATCTTTATACTTTAAGAGGCAATTCTGGCTTAATGCAATAATGTACATTTGGATCTGTGTAGTCCAGTGGCCTAGAAAGGTGGTGTTTTTTGGAGGTGAGGTGGCGGGGGGGTGGGTAGGAGTACAGTTGCCCCAAATTTAAAGCAAAGAATACCAGCATTCAAAAACATCCAACCCGCTGCCCAAACCCACCCAGTCATACTCGGTCATTCTCGATATCTTCTTTATTTTTTCGGCAAACGCAGTCTTTTCCTGCAGCGGATGGCAAGAAGGCCAGCAAGCGCCCAAGGTACGCGGCTTTTTTACTACACCCAATTAAAGCAGCAAAGAGAAGGTGAACTGTCAGCTAGATCAATATGTATAAACCAATCCGCATAATGTAGAGAGCAGTTCTCCCGGATGAAACCGAGAATCCTTTCTAGTGGTTGTAGTAGCCCGTCTCCATAACAACCGGCAGCGGTGCTGCGCCTCTCCAGCGCCGAGGCCCGGATGTTGTGAGGCTCGCGGCCTCTTGGCCCAGCTTCTCGGCGGCAAGCTGCGCTTTTTTTTGGGAGTCGTAGTTCTTTCCTCCGCTGCTGCCAGATATAAAGCGCTGGCGAGACTACGAGTCCCAGCATGCGCTGCGGCGGCCCGCAGGCCACCGCCTACCGGCTGCGGACGCCTCCGAGCAGGTTGTTGTTTTTATGAGAGGCGTCACTGCGCTCGGAGCTGTGACCACAGCCACCGCGACAGCCAGTGCATTCGGGCAGAGGTGGCGCTACCCTTTCAGGTACGGCCCTGGACGAGTTTGGACCCTGGGAAAGGAATCGCGGCCACCTGTCGGGGCCCTGACTGCCAGCGGCGTAGCCGCCTGGCAGAGGCATTCGTGGGGTCTCCTCTGGAGCTGGGGCTACCCGGACAGAGGCTCGACTCCCGGCGCCTGAGGCGTGCGGCTGCACTGGTGCTCTTGGAACCGGAGTCCGCAGTCCCCTCGGCTGGAGTCTGCTCTTGAGGTGTCCGGTCTTGTGGTCCCACAGCTTCCGACCCCCGCGTGCAGACTCAAGCGGTGCGTCAAGGGTGTGGGGGAGCTGATGGCCGTGGGAGTGTGTGTGTGGGGGGGAACCCTCCTTTCTTCACTGGGCTGGCTTGGGACTCTTCTCGGTCCTGATGATGAGAATCCATATGGTAAGATGTTACGTGCGTCACCTTGCCAGGTTTTCAACTGGCCCATCTTTTTTTTGGTGACGTTTGAGCCCCGTGATGCTAGGAATAGAAAGATGAAATATTAAATGATGCAGCCGAGACTTCTGCTCGTACACCAGGCTAGTACTGATCAAATCTCCCTGAATATTCTTTTCCCCCTCCACCCTTTAGCGTTGGTTTGCCTAATCGATAAGTCCTCTGGAGCAATTGTCCATACAATTCCTTGTAAGCGTTACATGTTTCCCTTATTTAATGAATCTAACTCTTTGCCATTGATAGCGCCAATTTTAACGAACTCAGCCAGTTAAGGTACTTCGTTGAATGGGTGAAATTTGCGCCGCTTCATTCTAGCTTTACCAAAAAATCGAATGGAGTTTTATCGTAGCTAGAGTAGGTAACTACAGGACTGTGAATTTTAGGAGATTTCCATCTTCCAAAAAGTCACATATCCTGGATAGTGCTTGAAATGTCACTGTTAGCTCATCATATCTTTGGCTTAAGGTTTCAATCTTATTAGGCCCCAGGTTTCTCAGGGGAATATTTATCACAGCTTGGACGCTAGTGTGAATTGTTTACTGTTTACTGAGCTCTGTTTCTAAAGAGGAAGGGATGAGAGGAAGTGGGGGTATTATTTTAATGGGAAGTTCATTTTTAACCCCTTACCCTAAGGATGGGATTCTAATTTAAAAAACTACTAAAAATCGTTCTCAAATAATGTTTAATGGTTGGAAAATATTAATTTAAAAATTAAAACAGGTTAGTAAATAGTGTAATTCTAATTTTGTTAACTGTAGAACTTAGAAGCAATTATATGACTTTGAAATAAGACTCAAATGATAGTCACAGTTATAAAAATTATTAGATGGTGAAACTATAAGTGATTTTTTTTTCTTTATACTTTCTGGTGTTTTCCAAATTTTCCATAGGAAAAAAACTTAAGTTAAAAGATATAGATGCTGCAGTACCAGTTATAAAGACTCTTTAAACATTACTTAATTTAAAAAGCAAATAAGCAACAACAGGAAAACAGGCAGAGCCCCTTACTATGTCCACAGACTATATGAATAATCAATTTAAATGTAAATTAATTGTCAAGAATGGACAAGAATTAATTAGTTGGACTGGAAAGTTCAAAAACCACATATGATAATAATTCTTAGCATCTGTACATCTGATCTCATTTTGATCTTTTTTCACTTTGTACAGTAAAATCAAAGACAAAAGTGTTTAGCCTTCAGTTACAGCAGTACAATCTTGATTATTCGTATAAATTCATCAGGTGACAATATGGGGATATTAATCTGAAAATAATGTCCATATATTAACTTGGATATAGCAGAATCTTTATTATCTGTAAATAGAGAAGTTAAACAATTATAAAATGAAGCATTTCAAGCTTGCTTTCATTGAGTCACTTTGAGTCCTGTTTTATATGTTTGATATTTTGGATTTTGTTTGTTTGTTTGTTTATTTCCTATTATGGATATGTTGGATATGGATAGGTAAGTAGCAGATTATTTAGCCCACATTTTGTTTTCTGTCATACAGAAAGGACCATGTTATCATTGTTCTATAAGAATAGTATTTGTATTTTTGCAGTTATCAGTCTTGAAAGATTGGGGTTTACCTCTGCCCCAGGAATCAATTAACCCTTAATAAATATACATCCTGAAGCTTTTTTGTTTGTTTGTTTTTAAAGCTGTAGTAGTCATACTTTCCTAGGTTATCTTCCTTGGAGCTTTGCTTCTCTCCCAAAATTTCCATTTTTTTTCAATGTTTTCTACCTTTTAATTTTGTATATTTTGTGTACTGTGTTGACTTAATATCTTATTAGATATTTGGGTCCATTTACAGGGCATAAGAAACATTTGTAATTAACATGTCTGATTTACAGACTTGGTCTGATTGACTAACCAGGTTGTATAATTGTATTCTTATCCAAGTTGAATAAAGATTTTTAAAGATTAGGTATGAACTGCTAAGATCAAAGCAGTAGCAGTTTCTGAACATGTAAAGAAGTGGACACAAGAGTAAGGCCTGTTAAGTCCAAGGTATTTAAATACAGAAAATGCAGACTCATCTAACAATGCAGAACTACTAGAGGCTGAATTGTTTTTGTGTTTGTGTGTGGTTAAGGTGAGGAAGTTGCCATATTGTAAGTGATAATTCACATTGTCAAGAATTTTCTTCCTGGCAGTTCTGCAGTTTTGACTAGACTAAAACAGTTTAAAAATATGTGTTAGTTTCAAAGGTCATGTCCAATATGTTGCACCAGATAAACTTGAAAAAAAAATCTCAATTTTAGTTCCAAGATGAAATTTAGCTCTGTAATCTGGGGAGGACTGCAGCTAACTGATAGATTTCAGGATTTTTTTAAGGGCATTTAATGTGTGGAAACCTGTTTAAAGGCCTATAGGGCTTTATGAAGGAAGTATTAGAAAATGAGTAAAATGAGTTAAAAGATTTTCCTGTCATCACAGGAAGTCAGAATCTAATTTTTCTTTAGTATTTACCCATAAATCACTATTCTAAAACGTTACTCCTGGTTCATGTTGCCAGCATGATGGAATGTAAAAAGAGCACTGGATTGAGAGCCAAGTTGTTTAATTATGTAGAGCAAGTAGTATAATTTTCGAGTCTCTGTTGTTTACATTTGTGTTGTAAATAATAGCCAATTGCTTTACTTTATGGGGTATGTGTGAAGATCAGTGAAAATGATATCACTTTGTAAATGACAGTAACTCAGGCAAAGTATTATTGGCCTGCTTAAGTAATAGTTACATAAAACATACTATACATTTGAAGTGTGATGACTTAAAAGTGATATACTTTTTGATGGGCAGTTTGATGGAGAAATGTCAAATGGCATCTTCATTTGATTCTTTGGTAGAGCTTTTGGCTTTTTTTGATTGAAGGAAACCTGGCCCCTCTCCTGACTGTGACTTTGCATTCTGCTGCTGCCTTAAAGGTCCTGAAACTGCAGTGTGCTTTTATGGTTGGACTTTTAATTTTGATTTTGATTTGTTTTAATCCCACATCTAAAGTATAAGGAAGATCATCAGCCTAACTTAATAGAAGATGGATATTTTTAATGTTTTAAAATGGTACTGTAAGTTGATTTCATGAACAGGTCTTCTGAGAAATACATTGCTTGTGTAAGCACTGATCTTTCAGTGCAAGAAATAGTTTAGAGCTTAGATGCCTCCTTCTGGGGAAGTCAGCCCTGGCTATTAAAGTTAGGTTGGCATATAGAAAGAATATTCAAGTAAAAAAGTCTTTTAGAAACTTGTCAGTAAATTTTGAGGACTTTGTGAGAGTAAATATAAGTAAGCAAAAATAAAAGCAAAGAAATATGTAATTTATCATGGGTTGGTAAGACTGCTTATGTGATTAGTTGATAACTCAAGTAACATCTTTAACGTTTCTACTATTACTACTAGAAAGTAACAATAGAAGGATATTTAATTATCTATTCTGTAATGAGGTATGCAAACTTTAAAAAACGGAAAACAATAAAAATGTATAAAATCCCTATTTGTTTTACATCTTTCTATGTTTTTTTCCCCAAATGAAAAAGCTGAAGACAGTTGTAAAAAAAATTAGGGCAGATTATCATTTTGTGAAAAGTATGTCTAAAATATAGATTATATGATGAATATATATATTTTTAACAAGTGCAAACAATTTTTTTTGAGAATAGAAGGAAACAAAGAGCTAGAACCCAGTAGATTTATTTATTTATCCATAACAGGGAAAAAGGGAGTACCAAGTGCTTATGGTATCCAAGTGAGGGCTGAGTCAATTTTATGTATTTGTTGGCTCTTTCAGGTTTTTCCAAAATTAAGATATAATGGTTTTGGAAAGTCAAGATTTTTCTCAGAATAAGAATACCTGGTGAAAGGAATATTTCCATACTAACAAGTATCTTAATTTTCTCATAACATTTTGGATTCATATTTTTTATTCACTTTATTTCAAACTTTTTATCAAAGGTGTGACATCTTTTAGATTGAAGTAAAAGGGGGGATACTTTTATCTTTAGATTGAACCAAAAGGAGATACTTTTATCTTCAAATAGAGCACTAGTTGCTTTCGTTTCCCAATTTGAGGGATGTTACATCAGAGAAGGAAATGTGAAGAAATTGTGTATTGACTCATGTCCTGCAGAATTTATTTTCTAGATCAAAAGGTTTTTCTGTTGTATGTAATAGTATTGCTTCCCCTTTCTGGGCATGATTAAAGTGAAATTACTATTCCTGTTCAAGATTTTTTTTTAGATACCTATATGTAGTCATAGATTTCAGTGTTTTAAATGAAATTCCACTCCATTAGAACTAGGAGAGCCTGCTTACTATGGATAGTTTGTTTTGCATCCACTTAAATGATGAATATAACCAGAAGTCAGAACAATCATACGACCCACGTCTTGATGCCATAATTAACTGCATTGTGGATTCATCAAAGCCCCAAGTTATGCTGTCTTTTCTCTAGTGTCAGTTTTCCACAATAACCTTCTGATACCTCAGATAGTAAACATTTTAATATGACTCCCTTAAGTCCTTTAACTTGTCTTGAAGAAACTGGTCATCCAGATGATCATTTTTTTAATTATTATTTTTAACATTTTTATTTTCTCAATTATAGTTGACATAGACTATTATATTAGTTTCAGGAGTACAGTTATTAGACATTTATAACTTACAAAGTGACCCCAATAAATCCAATACCCATCTGACACCATACATAGTTATTACAATTCTACTGACTATATTCCCTATGCGGTACTCTACATCCCCATGACTATTATGTAACTACCAGTTTGTGCCTCTTAATCTCCTCCCACCTTCACTTATCCCCCCCATCTCCTAGTCCAGCAACCATCAAAATGCTCTCTGTATCTACAAGGTGGTTTCTTTTGTTTATTAATCCTGTTCTCTAGATTCCACATTAAGTGAGATAATATGACATTTGTCTTTGTCTGACTTACTCTACTCAGCACAGGTTTTATTATACATGATATTTTCTGACTTGCTTTTTTCATTTAATATATCTTTTTATGTCAAGTTATGTTGATCTACTTTATTTAATGGCTGCATTAATTATAGATATATATTTTAATAAATTCACTCGGTAGATATTACACTCTAATTTTTTATTATAAAAATTGTTCCATTAACCATTCTTATATATGCATATATATATTTTCATGTGAGTGTTTCTGTCAGATAAATTCATAGCAATGAAATGGAATTGATAGGTCACAGGATATCTGCCTGTAAAACTTGATAGCTATTACAAAATTACTCAAAGGGTAATAGTCTATATTTCTAATGTTTGCAGTGCCTGTTTTCCTGTATTT
>NW_011888866.1:8167148-8213784 GCF_000151845.1 Pteropus vampyrus
GATCATTTTTTTAATTATTATTTTTAACATTTTTATTTTCTCAATTATAGTTGACATAGACTATTATATTAGTTTCAGGAGTACAGTTATTAGACATTTACATTAACTTACAAAGTGACCCCAATAAATCCAATACCCATCTGACACCATACATAGTTATTACAATTCTACTGACTATATTCCCTATGCGGTACTCTACATCCCCATGACTATTATGTAACTACCAGTTTGTGCCTCTTAATCTCCTCCCACCTTCACTTATCCCCCCCATCTCCTAGTCCAGCAACCAACAAAATGCTCTCTGTATCTACAAGGTGGTTTCTTTTGTTTATTAATCCTGTTCTCTAGATTCCACATTAAGTGAGATAATATGACATTTGTCTTTGTCTGACTTACTCTACTCAGCACAGGTTTTATTATACATGATATTTTCTGACGTGCTTTTTTCATTTAATATATCTTTTTATGTCAAGTTATGTTGATCTACTTTATTTAATGGCTGCATTAATTATAGATATATATTTTAATAAATTCACTCGGTAGATATTACACTCTAATTTTTTATTATAAAAATTGTTCCATTAACCATTCTTATATATGCATATATATATTTTCATGTGAGTGTTTCTGTCAGATAAATTCATAGCAATGAAATGGAATTGATAGGTCACAGGATATCTGCCTGTAAAACTTGATAGCTATTACAAAATTACTCAAAGGGTAATAGTCTATATTTCTAATGTTTGCAGTGCCTGTTTTCCTGTATTTAATCTCCTAACCTGCATAATCTTTGTTAGACATTAAATTTATTTTTCTCTTTGTGTATTTTTGGTAGAAGGTTGAGCATCTTTTCCTATTATAAGCCATTTTTGTCTTATGTAATTCCTTACTCATGTTCCTTGCTAAATTTTCTGTTCTATTTTTTAACTTTTTTCTTATTTGTTTATTGGTACCCTTTATTATTTTTTAAATTATTTTTATTATTATTTTTAACACCTACAGCACCTGATGTTCCGAGGTGGTCTCCCATCCAAGTACTAACCAAGCCCAACCCTGCTTAGCTTCCAAGATAGACACGTTCAGGATAATATGGCTGTAGACTTACTGGTACATTTTAAATGCTTCGAAAACTGTCATATGTCACAGATATTTTCATTCATATTTATTTATAGTGACTTTTGGCAAACAAGTTTTTGATTTTTGTATAGTAAATTTTTTATGATTTTTAGGTTTTGTGTAAAGCTTAAAAATGACTTAAAAAAATAGACTGTCTTTACCCCAGGATTATAAAACTATTTTGTTCTCTTTGAGCCCTTTCGTGTTTTCATGCCTCGAGCCATATTTTTACCAGGTTTGCTTGAAGTTTTATGAAGCCTTATATTAATAATGCTGATCTTTCAAAGCAAATGAGATGGCATCAATCTGAAAGTGTTTAGCAAAACCACATTTCTGAAGTTTAATGAAGTTTAATTCCTGAGTGATGCAGCTTGGCAAAAAATTGATTCCTTTTTCCCTTGAGGAGGCAGGTTAAGGAAAACAATGAAATTTGCTTTCTTTTTTAACTCAAAAGCATTTTACATGAAAGTGGCCTTTATCTTTCTGCATCTCTTTCATTCTCTACCTTTCACACCAATCAGAGGAAGCAGTTGTGCTATGTTTTGAGTGTCCAGGATGGCAGTCAGCTCTTAGCTCTATATTCAGAATGGTTTATCAAATCTTTTGTCTCTGAATGTTGTTTGGAAAGCAACTTAGTTTGACCTTTGCTTGGAGAAAATATGTTGAAAGATTTATCTGCTGTTGCAGTTAAAAAGCCTCAATCTTTTTAACTCAATCTTTTTCAAATTAAGGGCTTACCTGACCATTCTAGCCACTAAGCCTGGAATCAACTTCCCTAGGGTAGTACTTTTGTTTCCCACAGCATAAAGGCCTGTGCCTAGTGGATACAGGCACTCCTAAGCTAGGTTTATTTATTGCCAGAGTTTGGGGACTGGAATAAGTTCGACATTGTAGACGATAAAAAAAAGTATAAACTGACCCTTCACTTAAGATCAGAAGACTATTTGGAAAAAAGAAAGCAATATAGTGGAAGGGTCTTCCTTCCCACAATGAACAGGATTGAAGACCTCTGAATTCCAGAAAGAGACACATTTCTCACCATTTAACTCCAGAAGTATTTATATCAAAATACTTTTTGAAATGTGATTTTGTGCCAAAATTACCATAAAGCATAGTGACAATAAATATTAGATGCTTACTTAGTTTTAGATGACTTTTTTCCTGCATCTAAATTTCATCATGATAAAACCCATCAACAAACTAAACATCCATTAATGTGGAAATAAACTATGATAAATATAATAATGTATTATGTAGTCATTAAAGTCATTTGAATAATTTTAAAAAATTTTGTTAAACAGTTAAGTGATAAATGTAAGGTAGAAAACTTATTGACCACCCCCCCTGCCCCCAATGCTTACATAAAATGTTTGGAAGAATATATTTCAGGTGCATTTAAATAAAATTTGCAGCAAATATAAACTGTACTTTCACTACTGAGGGGGACTTACTTCACCCATGCTTTTGATTGCCTTTGTACACGCACTTCCCTTTGCCTGAAATGCCCTCTCTACTCTTATCTGCATGTTTTATTTCTGTTCGTACTCACTTTGCATGTTGCCTAATCCTTGAAATTTATTTTGAGTCCTAAAAGATAATAATTAAAATAAAAGGGTTTAAAACAGTGCCATATAGTTGGTGCTCATAAACATTTGTTGAATGAATATGAATGAATGAATTTATCTTGTTGCCAGAAGGGTTGGAACAGTATAGAGGTAGATAAAATGCAACAAGGTAATAAAAGTAAAAGAGAAAAATGCAACAAGGGGAGAGTAGAGGTAGGAATTATAAAATGGAACCAAGAATGAAGATACTACTCTACACAAAATATACACTATGAGGTCCTATATTCTTAACTATGGCTATGTACGTGAGGGAAAACTCTCTTCAATGACCTAAGCCAACTGCTCAGAATAAGCTCAGTTCTAACACTAAAATCAAAAAGAAAGAAATTATTAATGGTCCTTTTAAAGAAGATGCTTGAAAATTTAGTGAACTCTGCTTACTAACAGTTTCAAGGAACAAGATAATGAGTTCAGTAGGGCTCTTTTTTTTTTTTTTTTTTTTTAGCGACTTGTTAATGTACATAAGTGGCATCACAACAAAGCAAAGTTTAGTTTGGGGATAAGGTTAAGGCATGGGGCTTTTATGGAGCTGCCTGTGCTACACAGTTGAAGAGAGTAAAATGCCTCTGGACAGATCTGAACTAGACCTCACTATCTGTTGAGATCATCTTCAGTATTACATCAGGACGCCTGGTCTCCTGATAGATACAAGAGTATTATCATATCTGCTGAAAGTAAAATGAAGTGATAAAGAAGCCAACTCCAGCTTAATTGATTCTTTTCGGCTTTGGTAAGAGTTTGTTTTATTTTATTTATTTATTATTATTTTTTACACCTACAGCACCTGGTCTTCCTAGGTGGTCTCCTATCCAAGTACTAACCAGGTCCAACCCTGCTTAGCTTCCGAGATCAGACGGGATCAGCATGGCCGTAGACAGTAAGAGTTCGTTTTAGAGCTAAGGAGTAGAGTAATAGGGATCACACCACAGGGTAAGTAGTAAGCCAAAGAGTAGACAACTACTCCTCCCACATCTAGCTGTGGGTGAAATTGTTAGATAATTGTAGATTTCTTAAGCTTTTATACTTCAACCCCTTCATTGTGGTGTAGTTAGTGATTTTAGTGGCCCTAAGTCCCTATTGAAAATAGGCAAAATTTTAAAATATTCGTAATTATGGTAAGTTTAACAGGCAAGTTTAGGGATGAGGCTAGATCTGAAATTAGACCTGGTGATAATTAGTATTTCTGATCCTTTAGTTCCTGATGTGAGTAAATCAAATGCTTGCATGTCTTTTACTGTAAATAGAATAAAAGGATGAGATTAGAGATGAGAGATTAATGAGTATAAATTGTATGACTTTCTGAGTAGTGGAGAGCAATTAAAAATTTTATGCTATTATAAAGACATTAAAAATAAAATTGGAGCTCTTTATCAGAGCTTTGATACTAACTAGTAAAGTTTAATACTAATTAGTAAAGTAACTCAAGGAAAAAAGTAATATAAGCCACTATCTGGCAAATTATACTAAGAAGTACCAAAGTTATGCTAAGAAGTAATAAGTAAATGCTGGAATAAATTGGTAGTTACAAAGTAGTCATAGACATGTAAAGTATAGCATAGGGAATATAGTCAATAATATTCTAATAACTATGTATAGTGCCAGGTGGGTACTAGACTAATCAGGGGGATCACTTTCTAAATTATGTAAATGGCTAACCACTATGCTGTATACCTGAAACTAATATAAAATATTATTGAATGTCAACTCTAATTGAAAAAAAAGAAGACAAATGCTATAGATTCAGGGGAAGGAGAGATCAGTGTGTCAGAAACAGCGGCCTATGATAACTTCTTGGATGAGGGCTAATCCTCAAATACGGAAATCAGAAGAAAGGAAGAAGAGCATTTCAGGAAGTGTCATTTGATTAAGTTAAGGCATGTAGGTAGGGCTGTCCATTCTGTGTTCAGAAGACACAAGGCAAGTAGGTTACTTTGACCAGGTGAGATAGTTCAGGAGAAAAGCTAATCAGTTGAAAGCTAGATTAGAACCAGATAGTGGAAACTATTGAATGTCACCCTAAGAAATTTGACTTTATTGTACAGAATACTTATTCTCAAGGTTAAGGGACAGTTTTTGAATGGGAAGAAAAAAATATTCTGGCACTTGGAAATAAGGAAACAAGTATTGTATGTAACCAGCAATCAATTTTATCTGCCTATATGTAAGTGCTTAAGGTGGTTGATTAAGGAAGGACCAAAGAAAAAGTTGAAAAATGGTATTATAGAAAGTAATGAATACCAGTAATTAAAACAACATTGTATTTGGTATAGGAATATAGATCTGTAGAATCAGAATGGCATCTACAGAAACTGATTGATAAATGTATGGGACCTTATATGACAAAAAGCATTTTTAAATCATGGAAAAGGTGTGGATATTCAATAATCAGGATAATTTCTGTTTCACACCAAAGGGGAAAAAGTCCAAATGGATAAAACAGCTAAATGTAAAAACCATAACTCTGAAAAAGTTTTAGTAGAAAATATGAGAATAATTTTATAATCTTGGAAATAGGAAAGGCTATCTAAAAGCAAGATATAAAATATAGATACTATAGGACGTGGTTCCATAGTGTAACGGTTAGCATGTCTGCTTTACACGCAGAAAGTCCTGGATTCGCGCCCCAGTGGAGCCATGGTCCATGGTCTGCGGCCATGCCACCCTGAACAAGCCCGATGTCTCACCTCAGAAACTAAGCAGGGTTGGGCCTGGTTAGCACTTGGATGGGAGACCACCTAGGAAGACCCAGTGCTATAGGCATAAATAATAATAAATTTAAAAATATATATATAGATAGATACTATCAAGGATACCCAATTCATCCTTTATATTTGACTTCATAAAATTAATATCTGTGATAGAAGATATTTTTTAAAAATCAAAGCATGGCACAAGAAAATATTTGCAATAGGTATAACAATGAATTCATTCATGATCGAATTTAATAAAGAACTTCTGCAAGTCAATAAAGACAGCCCATTATGATGGTGAACATATGAACATAAAATAATTCACAGAAGAGGTAGGGATCGCCAATAACTGTAGGAAAAGATGCATAACCCCACTAAGTCATCTGGAAAATGCAGATTAAAATAAACAGGTCTTTTATTTTATATTTTGCTTATGAGATCATCAGAAATTAAAGATGGTTGTTACTTTATTGGTGAGGCTGTGGAGAAATAATTACCCTCATATGTTGGTAGGCCTCCCCTGACAACCTTACTTAAAATCATAATCCCTAACTCCACTCCCTGTGTTCAGGTTTTCCCCTTCTTGCTTTATTTTTCTCCACAGCACTTGCTGCTGACTTACTACATATTCTGCTTATTTGTATCACTGTCCCTTACTAGAATATAAGCCCTTCAAGGGGCAGTTTGGCCTCACCCTGGTACTATATCCTTAGCACTTGGAATAGTTCATGGCACGTAGTAGGAGTATATATTGAATGAATGAGTGAATGAATGAATGAATGTAATGTTTATGTTCCAGATCAAGATAGGCTTATTTAAAATATTTAAAATATTTTTGCAGGGTTGTTTATTGAACAAAAAATAGAATATAAAGAGTATATAGGACATTTTAAAGTTTTCATTAGTTGGGATCTTGAATCCTCTTCACTTTCTCAAGTGAAGTCTAAATTAAAGTAGGCATTTTCATATTTTTGGGAGATGAAAGTTTCAGAACCTTTGAAAAGCGTTATAGAAATAGGTTTTTGAAAGCTATCAAGATGGACTTGCATCTTCAATTACATTTATAGTACAGCAACAGTTTTGGGACTGCTGACAGCCCATTGGTTGGCTTACATTGGAATTATAGACATGTGGGAGAATAATGCCCCCATTCTTCTTCATCATGTCTAATTCTAGAAGATACAGTGATGGAAACCTTACCTTTCCATAGTAAAATGTAGCTACTCAGGAATGATGAGGGCACCATCGTATCAGGTAACATTCACTTAGGTTGTACTTTATAGGTAAAATTAATGTTGTTGCTGTGTTATTAGTTTTGCCATCTGCCACCTAAAGTGTTTTAAAATTTCATCTTTGGCCCTAACAGTCCCCTAAATTCAGTCTCCAGCTGCCTACTTGTCATTTCCACTTGGATGTCTCAAATTTAACACACCCCAAACTGGTTTACCAGTTTTCCTTTTATAACTTACTGCTTTTGAAGTCTTCCTGTCTCAGTTCTTGTATTTGCTTAGTCAAGGAGTTATACCTTGTACCCCTTATTAAATATTAGGAAGTTCTATTGGCGCTACATTCAGAATATATATATATATGTATGTATATATATGTATGTATATGTGTGTGTGTGCGTGTGTGTGTGTGTGTGTATATATATATATATATATACACATACATACATACATATATATATATTCTGTCCATTTCTCACTGTCTTCTCTGCTGCTACCCTGGTCCAAACCACCATCATCTCTCACCTAGATTACTGTGGTAGCTTTGCAAATAGACTTCCTGCTCTTTGCTCTCTCACAGTACTGTCTCAGTAAGGCAGCCAGAGTGACCATTTGTTCCTTTCCTCAAAATTCTTCTGTGACTTCATTTCACTCAGAGTAAAAAGCTAATGTCTTAGGATCTGTAAGGCCTTAAATGATCTGTCCCCAACCCCATTATCTGTCCGTCCTCATCCCTTCCTACTAGGCCACTCCTCCCTACATACACTGGCCTCCTTGCAGTTTCTTAGAGATATAGGCTTGGGCCCAACTTTATACCTGCTGTTCCTTTGGTCTGAAACACTCTTCTCCCAGTTAACTGTATAATGATTTCCTTATCCATTCAAATTTTTGCTTAGATATACCTTCTCAATGAGGCTTTCCCTGACCATCCTTTTTAAAATTAAGCCCCCCAACCCAGGATTTTCTATTCTCCTTTCCCATATTTTCCTCCATAGTAGGAAATACACCATCAAATATGTAGTATAGTCTACCTGTTATTCATGTTGTCTCTAGTGTGAAAGATGAAATTCACAAGACATTGAGATGATTTTAATTCAGCCTATTGCAATGGGGAGAAAGTTCACTAATAAGAAACGTCTCAAAGGAGGAGAAACCGAAGGGTTTTATAGGGGCAAGTAAACAAGGGAATCATGAGGAAGGATGGAAGTGAGTCTCATCTGAGATTTTGGGAGGGCTGTTTGGGCCATTACAGTTAGCCATTTGTCAGAACATTAAACAGTATGGGGAGATTTTCAACCTTCCTTGCTTACCTAGAGTATGAGGCTCAGATCAAGTTCAACATAAGACTCCTGTCTATTTTTTATACTGGTATATTTTCAGTACCTAGCATGTGCTAAGAACTCAATAAATATTGAATGAACAGATGAATAAAAGAATGAATTTAAAATGACATTAACCTTAGGCCTCCTATCTGCTGGGGAATGTGTGATTATACTATTGTAGAATGATCTTTCTACCGTAAGTAGCTTTATAAACAAAGTGAGAATCTGTAGAAAAAATTTCTATCTTAACATCACCAGTATGTGCTATATTCTGTATTAAAACCATATGTTTGTAATACTTATTGTCAAATTCTCTTCCATAGATCTCTACAGATAAAATCTTATATGTTGTTAAGAAATGTTCCGTAGGTTTTTTTTTTTTTTTATGAAATGAGAGTCAATTTAAATGATTGTCTCTTGTTCTGGAGGCTGTTATTATAGTTTGGATTTTATCTTGAAGGCAGTGGAAACAAATTTTAATCGATTGAGTGATTTAAGTGATCAGCATTTATGTTTTAGGATAATAGTATGGGCAGCCTTGTAAAGGAGTTACTGGAGGGGAATTGAAACTGCAAGTAAAGATCTGTTATCTGTCACTGTAATTCAAGTGGGGAATAATGAAGTTGGTTAGGATGTGAAAGAAGGAACGGATAAGGAGTTAGACTTGGATTGAGGTGAAGTTTTAATTATCCTAAATATAGTTATTCCTAAATCTAAGATTTTTGACCTGTTTGGTGGCTTTTCCTTGCAGCCAGATTGTTTTTTGGCTATTTTTAGTTAAGACTAATCTCCGAGATACCAGAAACAGGAAGAGCAGTAGCAAGATGATTTAGTATTTGAAATGCCTGAGAAACCTACAAGTGGTTATCTAAAAAAGAAATGTGTGACTGGAGATTTGGGTAAAGAAACTACTCGAGGAATAAAAGAAAGCCTGAATCTAATAAAGGGCTTTATCCTCATCTTTTTGTTTGTTTTTCTTAGATTTATCCTTTTCTTAAAGGACCCTTAGCTTTATAACATTGTAGGATTTTTTATACTTTTGTAATTTTCCCATAAACTCTGCTTATTTCTAAGTTATTATTAGTAAAGCCCTTAAAATGTAAAGGGTTTATGCATTTACCTATGGTCAAAATAATGGGAGAGGAACCCCATGGTTCCTCCAGAGTTTTGAGTTCCTTGAGGAACAGTTTAGACTTGGGTTATTAACTACATCATCACCCAGAAATCTGCTTATCTTTCTTTTTTGAGTGCCTAATATGTCAAGCACTGTGTTTTGTGTTGGGAAAATATAACAGGCAGGTAAACAGGTAATCACAGCACAGCATTCTAAATAAGTAGGTTAGGAAAATACTAGTCTTTGGGGGTGGGTCAGGGAATGGTTCATGAAGGACCAGCTGAGAAAGGAAGGATGGGCACAGAAGTTTTTGAGATAAGGGGGTGAGGTACTGATCAGAGTTTGCAAATCCCCAGAGTTAAAAGCACCAAGCTTTTTAGGGGAATTGCAGAGGATAAGGGAAGAGAGAATTGCTGGAGAAGATAAAATGCTAGAGATAAAAACACAAGATACTCAAGGTTTTGGGCGTTATCCTTAAGTTTGTATGACAAATCTTAATATTTTTAAGGAATGACCTTATGAGATTATGATTTTAGGAAGATCATTGGCTATAGTTTGAGGTTCAAATACAATGGCAGCTTTGAAAGTCAGTGCATCCAGGGTGGTGCTTTGAAATTTACTTTTTAAAATTTTGCTTTAATTGTAGCATACCCAACTTTTTGAGAACAGCTGAATTAAGAGAGTTCTTTAGTATGACTGAATTTTGCTTATCCAAACTGTTACTTCGGTGTCACAGCCAATAGGAATCTTTTTCTCATTTGGGCTAGATCACAAATTTGTCCTTCCTCCAAGACAAGTAAATGAAGAATTAAACTGGGGCCTGATTAGAGTGGGCTTTTTGATTTGAGAAATTCAGATATGTTAAAGTTGGCCCAATTTACCAGTGTGTTCAACTTTCTTTTGAAATGTTTATTTCATCTGAGGTATTAGAGTATTTTGTTACAAAGCAAAAGCTAGGAACTACCTGTTTAAAAGAACTATTTAAATGGAAATTATGTAGAGAAGAGTAGGAGATAGATAAATATCCCTAATTGGATCTGGTAACTTCTAAGTTTTGGAAGGTTATTAAGAAAATAAAGCATGTAAGTCTCAGAGGTGAGATGGAGGAGCAGTGAGAATATGGGCTGCTAAAGGAGGTTAGAAGAATGGGAGTAAGCAAAGGAAAGAAGATGTGAGGGAAGAACAGACTTTACCCTCAAGGTTCTTGCTGATCTAATAATCAAATAGACATGAGACAGCTTAGCAAGAGAAAATAATCAAATTTAATACATGCATATGTATGGGAACCCCACATGAGAGAGTCAGAAACCCCACATACAAGAGAGGTTCAGAGATAGAAAGGGTGATTGAAGTATATAAGACATCCTGAGCTAGGGATGAGGTAATGCACCTTGAGGTTTCAAATACTCATTGCAGGATGATAAAAAGAGACATTTAGTAAATAAAAGTTTGTGGATCCCCGCTCCCCCCTCCCCCCCACCCATAGATAGGTCAAAAGAAGTTGTCTCTGATAATAGCACATTATGGGTAAGGCCCAGTAATTCCAAATTCTTCTAGGTAAAGGGAGGGGCAGAAGTTTCTCTTGAGCCTGCAGGGGAAGTTGCCTTCCTCAAATTAATCTGCATACCACTGAGGCACATCTTGATGTGGCTTGTTCTGAACCCCCACAGAGAAACTTTCACATGGTGAAGAAAGAATGCTTTTTAGGCTTCAACCAATTTTATGTCAAAGTCTTATCTACTTTTGTTGCATATAGAAAAGTTTTTCTAGTTACCCAGTCACTTAAACCAGAAACCTGGGAGTTATCTGCACTCTTTCCCTTCAAAAGCTGGTTATGTAATCCTCTAAAAAAAAACCTTTCATGTCTTCTCAGATTTCTCCTAGTCTCTCCCTTTATCCTTTAATCTCTGCCCCATAGATATTGGTTAAATGTAAGTGCTCATCTTTTCCGCAGAATATTGCACTGATTCCTTGCATCCCAGAGGTCCAAGCACCCTTTAGTTGCTTCTCCATCTTAATATATGCCCTTTTAAAGATTCATACCTGTCCTTCTTATAACACTCCACTCATAATAGATTAATTGCCTATCTTAAAACTTTCATATTCTTTTTTTCTGCATCTTTTTTTTTAAGGCCCATGAGGGCAGGGATTTAGTCTGTCTTGTTCTCTACTGTATTTCCAGAGCCAAGAACAGAGCCTAGCATACACTAGATAGATGCTCAGTGACTAAAGAGCTACGACTTCAAGGATTACAATAGGTTGCTGCTTTTTAAAAATTAGTTATATATAATTTATATATTATATAATTTTATATATATTTATATACAGTATTTTATTTCTTCTTCTTCATTGATAGAACACATGTCAAATAACCCAAGATAAATGAATTTCTTTAGGTTTCTCTAGTCTGCAGAAAGTATTTTTCTTAATCTCAATTGTTCTCTTCTTCCTTCTCCAGAAGGAAGAAAAGGCAATAATGACTCATGTTGGTTGTTTTTCTTCAAATGCTTCATGCTCCAGTCTCATCCCTACCCGTTATCTGTGGTTTTGTTATTAGGATAAGCATTGTTTAGGCAAGCTCTGTAACAGTTCCCTGGAACTATTGTAGGATTGTTTATGTAATAAATACATATTAGAAATTTGTTAAAAGATATATTATTTGCTCATTTGTCCATCATAACTCCTTTCAGTCTACCTTGTAAGTCAGTATTCAGTCCGTGTCCCATCGATTTGCAACCAGAGTACACTTTAATGCTCCTATAGAAACACACCATTAAAAAAAAATCTTCAAAATATGAATCAAATTTAAAAAATTATGTTACTAAATGGTAATTATTTCAACTAATGATTCTCATCCTAAAATATTCAAAAACTTTTTTAATAGTGAGATTTTTAAATTTTATTTTAAATTATTTATTTAATCTACTCTCCCTTTTGGTAACCATCAGCTTGTTCTCTATATGTGTTTGTTTCTGTTTCGTTTATTTATTTGTTTTGTTTTTCTTAGATTACACATATAAATGAAATCATATGGTATTTGTCTTTGACTTATTTTACTTAGCATGATACCCTCTAGGTTCATCTGTATTGTTGCAAATGACAAGATTTCATTTTTTTATTGCTGAGTAATATTCCATTATGTGTGTACATACACACACACACACACATGCACACACATATACATATACATACCACATCTTAATTCATTCATCTATTGATGGACATCTAGGTTGTTTCTATATCTTGGCTACTGTAAGTACTACAGTGAACATAGAGGTGCATATATCTTTTCAAATTACTTTTTGTTTTCTTAGGATAAATACCTAGAAAGTGTTATTGTTGGGTCATATGGAACTCTACTTTTAATTTTTGGAGAAGTCTCCATACTGTTTTTCACAATGGCTGCATTAATTTACAGTCCGACTAGCAATGTACAAGGGTTCCCTTTTCTCCACATCCTTGCCAGCACTTGTTATTTGTGGATTTTTTTGATGATACCCATTCTGACAGGTGTGCATGCTGCCTTTGCTTTTGTTCTGTAATGCTTTTCCGTTCTCTTGAGAAATCTTTCTGGTGTCATCATCATCTTTTTTTAAATTGAGAAACCAGAATTTACTTTTTGTGATCTCTCACTTTTAAAATTTAGACAACTAACTCAGTTTAAAAACACACTAACATGTCTGAAAAACATTATAACCTCATTTATAAAGCCTTTGACCATTCTTTCCTCCTGCAAAGTTAATTGCTCAGTCTTTGTATAGCTCTATATGTCAACCCATAATTTTCAAATATTAATTCAAATACAAATAGTAACATCAAAAAGTTTTTTAAAAACTCTTGAAAACTGGTTCAATGAGAAATTGGGATTTATATAGTCAGTTTAATAAGGAATGCTGAAATAAAATTGGTAATTTATAAAATTGGTTTATAATCTTATAAGATATTTAGACTGTAGCCTTTGGGATTGGATAATCTCTACTGGACAGAAAGAAATTATTTCATTATAATATAACATTTTTTTACAAGTTTACCTTTAAATTTATAAACTGTCTGGGCCCTAATCAATTGTAAACAAAATCAAACAGTCAGATGACCTCAGGTGAACTTATCAGAAAATGCTAGTATGACCTTAAAAGTCACACAATATTTATGTCTTACTTTAGATTTTGAGCAATTTATCTAAAACATGCTTTTATGTTGTAGTGAGCAACCATGTCTTTGTATCTTCTCTTTTAAAAATATTTATTTACAAGAGTTTCCAGAATCAGTAATGAAAGATTTAAATCTATATTTTTTGCCCTCTTCTCATTTCAATACTGGTTCCATAGTAAATTGTCTGCAGTTGAGTGCTATTAGAATACCATCAACTTGGATCTGATGTGTTTTCAGTATATATGCAATAATAGAAGTATTTTTTTTTTTTAGGCTAGGCAACCCTTGGTTGACCTCACAGATTATAAGGACCTTGTCAGTTTATAGTCCCTTATTTTTTTATTTTTTATGGCTACAGCACCTGATTTTCCTAGGTGGTCTCCAATCCAAGTACTAATCAGGCCCAACCCTGCTTAGCTTTTGAGACCAGACGGGATCGGGCTTGTTCAGGGGAACATGGCTGTAGACCAATTATAGAAGTAGTTTTAAGACAAATTTATGGAATAAAGTCAGTAAGATGCAATTCACTTTAGTAAGCTAGTTTTTAAAGTTTAAATAAGAGTTTCAGAAAGAAAGGGGAGAACAAACCGGGTAGAGTGACAAATGTATGCTGGTTTAGGACTTAAGTGTAGGTTGTCAATGACCACAAGTTTCTAACCAACCTCTGGTCTTTTTCTTCCTCTATTTTAATCCAACTGAAGTATTGCTGATACGATTATTGTCATAAAAATTGGTAATGTTTCTTTCCTGCTTAAAATTTAAATCGCTTCATGTTGCCAACACAGTAGACATTTTGCTTGGCCTGGGAGCTCTTCTATTCCCCATGCTTGGTTTCTTCAGCCATGCTTTTCACACCTTACTGTTTATTGAAAACATAAGCTTTTACTCTTGCTGTCTGTTCTCCGTTTGCCATTCTCTGAATTCTTGGCTTCCTCACACAGTTAAATTGGGTTTTCCTTTCCCTTCAGTTCTGGTTGGCCAAGTCCTACATTTCCTTTTAGACTCAGCTTTCTTCTTCATGCCACCAGTATGACTGTTTAGACTATTCTAGCTCACGAAGATATCTTTGTCTTAGAAGTTTGGTTGTATTTGTTTATGCAGGTATGCAGTCATGTCCTATATGATAAGTCCATGGGTGGGTTGTCTCAGTTTCACCTGGAAGATAGTAAGCCACTTTTCATACTTGGGTCACATATAGTGCTTCCTATAGGATTTTAAAAAATATATCAATATGTTTTTGTATTTGTAGACCTGAAAAATGTCTGAAAATTCCAGTGACAGTGATTCATCTTGTGGTTGGACTGTCATCAATCATGAGGTATGCTATTTAATACTTTTTATAGGGCCATGTGTAATATTATAGTGTTAGCAAACTGGGTTCATTAAAGCAGCGATCCCCAACCTTTTTGGCACCAGGGACTGGTGCTTCTATGAGAATCTAATGCCTGATGATCTGACTTGGAGGTGAGGCAGTGATGCTAGCACTGGGAAGCAGTGGCAAATCCAGATGAAGCTTCGCTCAACCACCTCTCACCTCCTGCTATGCGGCCTAGGGGTTGGGGACTCCTGCTTTAAAGGCCAGTATTTTTCTACATTTAAGCATAAGGTTCCATTGTCTATAGCTTTGACATTTTCCCACTTATATTAAACTTCATTGCTGAAAACTCTTCATGAGTCAGCATCTTCTACCTTATTTCCTCAGCTTTGAGACAGTAGGCAAATATTTATTGAGTTTATTACTGGTCAGGCCCTGTGCTTTACCTACACACTCGTATAATTTTAAATGACCCTCTGATATAGATTGTTCATTCCCATTTCATAGCTGAAAAAACTAAAGCTTGGAGAGGTTAAGTAATTTGGCCAAGAATGTGTAACTAGATAAATAACAGAAAGAAGCATGGAGAACATGTGCTTCACTTAGATATGTATTAGTAGAACTTAACAAGAAAAGGACTATGGCTAGAACTTTATCACAAAGTGAATTTTATTATAGAAATGTGATGTTATAGAATTAGCACATAATAAACATTAATTTATTTTCTCACACTGGTAATATTATGTCCATTATAGAAAAATCATAAAATACTGATGAATGGAAGCGATAAAAATCACCTATTCAGAGTTTTAATGGATTTATCTATAGTTTTCCTGTTTTTTTCCTTCAAGCTTCTTTTTTAATAAAGTTTTTTTGTTCGTTTTATTAATAAAAATTTTAAATGGTATTTTTTTATAATTACTTTGTTAATTTAAGGTTTAGACAACTGGCTAGTCACATCTAGAAAAAAATATTAACAAAAAAAGATTGCTTTTTCTGCAGGGAAGTTTCGAAATTTAATACCAATTGAGTTTGAGGTGGTTTCTTCTCTTTTTTGAGGTAGTTTCTTTTTTTAATGAGTGACTTTTCTATTTTTAACCTGTTTTCTACAAAGCTTAGATCAACTCCCATAGCAACAACTTCTCCTTCAATGGTAATTAACTACAAGCAAGGCAGCTTTGGGAATCTTCTTGTGAGTGCAAAACAGCAAACCACTCTGGCACTTAGACATGTGTGCCATTAGGGTATTCTATGTTAGAGACATCTTGTCACAGAGTAGGTCATATCTGTACTTTTATCCCTCTTCCCTCCATATCTAGTTATCAAGTTCTACTCTTTCTTGCTAGTGTCTTTTATATGTGTTTTCTTTTCCTTTCCCATTGCCCCATTCTGATTTAGGCCAGAATTGGTCTCCCCTGACACCCCCGATTCATCCCTAACCTTGCATCTGTTTCTACCATTCTTCTGCCACAAACCCAAAGACTTATATTCAGAATTCTTTAGTACTCAATTCAAAACCCATTCCTTTAATGAATTTTAAAAATTTCTCTTGTTTTGAGTTAATGTTTATCAGAACTCAGACTTTTTGATTTCATGTTTCAGTAAACTATAGGAAAAATTGAGGAAGGGGGATGGGGAGAGGCAGAATCTACTTAGTGGTTAAAATAGAGCATTCAACTTTTGAGCTAACTTCTCTCCTTTAGCATCTAAACCTATGACTGACTATTCTGCTATTTCCCTGCCATAGGCCTTTATGGACTAAATTGAACAAAAGATAGATTAGATACTGTTCCCCTTGGAGTATGACAACATCTGGGACTTTTAATAATGGAAGCATCTACTTGTAGTCAAATCCAGCTTTGAGCAGCTGATAGACAAATAACTGATTTTCACTTTTTCTTAGGGGTCTGATATAGAGATGGTGAATTCTGAACATGGTGTAGCCAGTGACAACTGTGAGCTCACCCCAGAGTATTCATCTGTAGAGCAAGAGGAGCTACAAGTATTGCAGTTAGAGCAGGGAGGTAAGACATTTAAAAAATCTGATTTACTCACTTACTTACTAGGATGTGTGAGGGACATTATGAATCTTGCCTTATTTCTAGGTAGGCAGCTTTTCTGACTAATCTAAATGATCAGGTCACTGAAGGACTAGAATTTTGGTATGGATTAGTAGGCAGGCCTGCAGAGCCTAACTTACCCAGAAGTTTGTTTATTTGCAGCTTTAGTGTACGTTTGGACCTCCTAGTAACTCTTTAATACTACACATATAACAAGTAAATATTACTAGTCTTAAGACTACTGGTATACAAAATTATTAAGTCATCACAAGGGATTGTTAGAGGTGGTAAATGGTATTTAACTACCATTTTGCATCTGTATTATGTGTAATCTCACTTCCTATGGGATTTGATATCCATATTAATTATATAAAGAATTATGATGCCTTATTAGTGCAAACTCTTATATTCATATTTAAATTACTTTTAAACTTTTTTTAAAAATTGCTAAAAATGTAAATAGAACATTTCCCCCTCAGGAGAATACAGCAGAGGTGTCAAGGTTAGAAATATAGTAGATTGTACCTGTTAATCTTGCTTTTAGCCTGTTGATTACCAATTTCATTTGAATAGTGATTGTTATCTTTCATGAGTCAGAGATCTCTTTGAGAATCTGAAAGCTAGAGGGTAGTCTCTCTCAAGAATGCATGTGCTCATAAATTTCCATACTTCCTCAGGAATCCTTGGACCCCAGTCTACTTTTGTTGAGGAGTCTTACCTCCAAATTAATATTCTGTTAGGGACTATATAACATATAAAGATAGTGGGGGTTCCTCCCCCTTTTTTTTGTAGGGGTTAAATTATATGAGAAATAACATTCATGATAGAAAAAATTATGAGCAAAAAGATTTTAAACCACCTATAATTTTTTTTTTTAATCTGGAGACAGTTGCTGTAAACATTTGGTGTATGTTCTTTGCTATGCATAAATTTCTATGTTTATTATATATTTTTAACTTCTGTTAATATTTTGCAGCCTTTTTTATTAAAAATATAATATTATGAACTCTTTTGTTTGTACATTTTTTCTTTGAGGAGTTTCTTGTAAAAAATATCTGCTATAGTGACATCTTTTTCTCTGTTTAAGTTCTTGGTTTTTTTTTTTACAGTCTATTTTTTATTGTGAAGAATTCATAATTTGAAGCCATAGTTTTGATTTTTGTGTTACCAGGCATTGACAGTCATTAGAATAGTGGTACCTTTAGTTTGAATAAACTCAAAGAATGCAGGAAATATGCCATCAGTTTTCCATATTAACAGATTTTTATAAACACCTTAGATTAAGTGCTTTGGTATTGTATAGTAGAGATTATGTTTATTTAGATATTGTATTTTAGTAGCTTTTAAGTGAGTTCAGTTAAGTATGTAAAATTACACCCTGACAATTTCAAGTATTGAAATAATTATATTTGAAATACAGATATCTTTTTAGCAACAGAAGAGTGATGGTTATAATTATATGTGTCATTTGATTAAATCCACTTTAAAAAAATTGTAAATACCTTTTATGTACCCAGATAATTATATATGTAGACTATCAGAGTAGTAAAGTATAATTGAATTGAATTTTGCTTTATATCAGAGAGCAGCCAAAATTGCACAATGTTAGTGGGAGAAACTGCTTATCCAGCTTTGGAGGAAACGAAATCAGCACTTGAGGTAAACCTGTTTTCTACTCTGTGGAAGTATGATAAACTTAGAGAATACTAATTAAAGCTTCCATTTATAGGTATGCATACTGTTTCTATTCGAACTGTGAACAATTTTCATTGAAAATTTTGAGATTCCTAGATAGGTCACTTTTAAGGTTAAAGTTAGCTTCTATTTTAACTCTTGATTGAGATATCTTTTAATTTAGAAAAGTAATTTCTTGGTAATGTGTTAAAGACTTATTCATTTAACTTCTAATATAATTTTCTTTGGAAATAGGTTGCATTCTTGAATTATATTGAAAAATTAAACTAAAGGAGTTCATATCTAAAATGAAGGTTAGTTTTTAAAATTGAGAACAAACTAAATCTCATCCTTTCGTGTTTACTTGAATTCTAGATAAAACTAGATAGCTAAATGATTTTTACATGGCATAGCTAAAGTTTATTACATTCATAATCAGGAAAATTTAATCAGTCTTTTATGGGCTCCTTGACTACAGAGTTTCGCTGGAATAAATCCATGGAGCTGATAAGAAATCTCCTTTCTTTGGTCATTGGGTTGTGAAGCTTCTGCAGTCCACTAGGAATAGGCACGCAGCAGTTTGATATGATTCTGAGACAGCGTTACCAACTGGTTGGATGGTGTTTTCAAACTAAAAGATGAAGCTACTATTGAGTAATCTTTACCTATTGAACAGGTTCATATCTTTTATTTTAAGCCCAAATTACCATACTGCCTAAGTACCATTATATACTTTGAACTGTGTAAAAAATTTAAGACCCTTAAGTAATTATTGAATTTACTGTCTCTAAAATTATAATTCCTCAGGGAGAGGAAGAAAAGTCACCTGAAGACAATGTCTATTTTGGAACTGTCAGTGACGATTCCGATATTGTTACCCTTGAGCCACCTAAGTTAGAAGAAAATGGAAATCAAGAAGAAGCTATAATTGTTAAAGAAGCACAGAGTCCAGAAGACTTTAACATGGGTTCTTCCTCTAGCAGCCAGTATACATTCTGTCAGCCAGAAACTGGTAAGAACTACACAAAGAATACACTGATAAGAGAGTTAAGGATTCCTGTGACCATGTTTTATATAATGGTTTGTTCTAACCCTAAATCTCAAGTTTTGAATATTTTTGGATTAAATTCAAGAAAATTTTTTGTAAAATCTATTATATTTAGTGTTTTCCTAAACTCTAGGGCCTAGAGCACTGTTAGTCCTTTGCTATAACAATAAATACAGTCTCATCATGAAGTAAAAGGCAAAAAAAAAAAAGCTTCAAGAAGGTTCCTTAATGTCTCAAAAACTCCAAACAAAATGCATTTGACATTTTTTATATCTTTAAGAGTGGGAGATTGAGCCAGTATACCTAAAAGCAGGAGAATGTTAAGATTTTTACCTGCAGTAATACAAATTTTATATTATGGAAATAGCGAAAGAAACTTATTGAATTCTTTCAGATCCATTCAGTTATTATTCAGCAAACATTTACTGACTGCCTACCTATTGTGCCAAACAAAGTTCAAAAAGCTAGGAGTACAGCAATATCCTAAATCCCTGACCTTTCGATCATTCATTTTAGACTGAGTTATGAAAATGTGCTATTATAAGTCATATTCTAAGTGCAGTTAATGCCTATTGTTCAGGCAGAATAATTTGGAGGTTAAAATGTGAGTTCCTGAGCTAATTCTCTTCTAGAATTCTTCGGCTCAGTTTAGGAACATATATAACATCTTTCAGTGTGACATAAATATAACTATATACAAGTTACTAGAAAAAATAAATAAACCTGTAATTAACCTAGTGTTATTAACCCACAATTATAATGTAAGGGTGAATTATGGGTAAGAGATCTTGGAACACAGCTAGTGATTCCAACAATTTCCTAATTTGGTGCAAAAACAAGGAATGTGTAGTATCTTTCAGATCATTTTCATAAACCATTCTTTAACATTTGTTTGCCAGAATCACGATGGAATGTCTATTATTGCAGTTTAAGTTAATAAAATGTCAAGGAGAGTTTTTAGCCATCATTTAATGATGAATTATTTTCAAATAGTATATATCAATAGTTTGCCTATAAACAAAAGCTCGAAAACACTTTATTCAAATGTTTAAATACTCATTGGGCATTCTTAGCGGTCGGAGAGAAACTTCAGCCTTGGCCAGAATAGTATATATAGTATATTTATTTATGAGGGCTAATATAATTGATTTTAGAATTCTTTTTGTTATCGAATTTTATTTTATTTATTTAAATCTAAGATTTGTGCTATATTTAAGTACTTTTTTCCTTTCTTTTTCTTATTTTTTTAAAGGCTATGATGATTTAAGAATATTAGTGAGCCAGAAGAGGTAGTCAGTATAAGTAGGAGTATTGCAGAAGAGTCCAAGCAGACATTTAAGAAATGATACTACACTTACTGTTACTTTTTTTCAGAAACTTGGACACTTCTGAGCACATTATTCTGGTTTTTATCTCCTTTCTGAATTTGGACTTCTTGGGAATTTTACAGATTCAGTTAAGAAGAATATTTTATTAGGTGTATTTTTATACATTGCTATCCCTCCCAAAGGAATTAATTATTTCAGTAAAGAAAATGTTAAAAATAATCAAAATGACATTTTGGACTATATTAAAAATACTATATAAAAATCAATTGCCCAGAGTTTTTGTTCTCTTTCCTTTACCCCACATTTTTGGTTTGTTAATTTCCTGCTACTCATTGCTTGCTTATTTTGTTTCTTTCTTTTCCTTCTCCATCTCTGTAGGATTTCAACTTCAATTTTTTCTTCTTCTAAAGTAGATTCTCATGACAATAATCTTTTGTTGATTTAAGAACACTCTCTACTTCCTTCATATAACTCCTCTCCCAAGAAAGCAAAGTTGTTAGTTGTAGAAAAGTTTATATTGTATATATGTTTTTAAAAAAGGCATGATTGTTAGATTTTGATGGAACACAAATAAAAATGTTAAGTGATAATCAAGTATTTTCAATTCTCTTTTTTCCTTTTTATTCTTTATAATAAAGCTTTATACATCTTTTTTCCTGTTTATTCACAAAAGAAAGGTGGTGGGAGAAGCTGTGGAAGATTCCTGAATGCATAAGGGGATGGGATGATCAGCTGAAACACCATGTTCCTAGCCAACTCGCTTTCAAAGGTGGTGTGACTAAATCTATCAGCTTTTCTAGAGCTGAGTGTGCCTAGTCACATTTACTATTTACTTAGTGCTTGAAAGATATCTCTTGTCAGCTATGATACTCTAAACAGGTGTTCAAAATTGATCTTGTAATAAAGCTGGCTAAGCTTATTGCATGCTTTTGCATTGCTTGCATCTTGGATTGTGGGCCAAATTAAACTTTAAAAGACATTTAAAAATCAAAATATTTCAGCTATCATATGTATGGGTTAAAAAAGATGGAAGCATTAGATAAAGATATGAATTTATTAATAGGAGTTAGGCTGGTTTGTTTACTTAGAATAAATAATGAAGGCAATATGTTAATGTAAAATTGAAAGTTTATTTAATGAATTTTGACAAATATTTTGTTTTTACATTTACCCATCTTAACACTGTCAGAAAGTCTGACTTAAATACTCCAGCCATGATCATGAATGCTTTTGAATTATGTAATGCTTTGTTTAAGTCTTCCTTTCTTTCTCTTTATCCAAGAAATGTAACCTCACAGCTGAGGCGACGGCATCTTGGAAAAACTAGTGATCAAGAATAACCAGATAAACATGATGGGCATAAGGGTCATGACCAAAAGATCTCTCAGTGGCATCTGTATTACTAAACACTAGGAATATTCATTCATTCAGTAGTGCCTTCTGTTTTTGTGTTTGTTGTTGTAAGTGTGAAAGTTAACTGAATCCTCCATGATCCTTCTTTAAAAAGTATTGCCTAACCTAAGTCACCAGCTTTCCCGTGGCATGATATCCTATCTTCTGAACTGTTTTTTTGCTTTTTTTGAAGCATGAACATTTGTTGTTTTGGAGCTGTTTATACCAAATTCAAGTTCACATTGTATCCTTACTTTTAGTGTTTTTTTTTCTTCTAATTGGCCTGTGGGAATTATTACTGGATCATCTAATCTGTGTCAACATATAGTTTATTGCTATATGGAACAGTGTTAACAAATTATACATTTGAAAAAACTGAAGGTGATTTTTTTCCAGTGGATATATTTCCAGGACTTGAGATTTCTTATGGAATTTTTTTTTCAATTTGTTGTTTACTATTCTTTTCATAAAGGAGCAGCACCAGACTAGTACTTAATATCGAAGATAGCTTTTGTGTCACTTCCTCATGCTGACATATTTACTAGAGGGTAAAGTTAATAACCTTCTAGTAAGAGTGGCAGTTGAAGGGAAGGGCTCATCTGACTTCTGGAAACCTGTGTTAAACTATAGTGTATTGAACTCAATTGTGGACACATAGAATGGAAGTGAGACTAGAGTCCATATGTACCTAAGGAAACTCTCAGTAGTTAACTGTACTTTGTCACAGGAACTGATTGCATATACGTCCCTTAAATAGTTGAGCTTAAATTACCTCTATTTGAAATCGAATGAAAAAAAGGAGATTTTTTTTTTTCCTTCTAGAGATAGTATTTGTTTATAGCTGTAATAGCAAATAAATTTAATATACTATGAGAATGATTGTTCTAATAGTGTAAACTATGAGAGGTTTAAAAAAACATCTTCAGAGGGACAGAATATAATTAACAGATTCTTGTGTATCACAGTTGAAATCTTTTGGCGTTATGTTGATAAACTTGGAAATGAGTTTTTGTGTTTTTGTTTTTGGCTTTCTTATGTAAAAAAAAGGCATGTAGGGATGGCATTAATTAATTTAAGTCATATTTACTGAGAAAAATTTTCTAAAGTTTTAATATTTATCTACATTTTTTTTAAATAGTATTTTCATCTCAGCCTAGCGATGATGAATCAAGTAGTGATGAAACCAGTCATCAGCCCAGTCCTGCCTTTAGACGACGCCGTGCTAGGAAGAAGACTGTTTCTAGTTCAGAATCTGAAGAGCGACTGCTTGCTGAACAAGAAACTGAACCCTCTAAGGAGTTGTGTAAACGCCAGTTCAGTAGTGGTCTCAATAAATGTGTTATACTTGCTCTGGTGATTGCAGTCAGCATGGGATTTGGACATTTCTATGGTAAGTGTTGAAAAGTTGTTATACATATACTGATGGCATAGTGTAGAAGCACTTTCCTAAGAGTGAGGAATTCTGGAATTTGTTTTAGTGTCATTAAATGTATGACTTTGGAAAGCTTACAACTTGTTTGAACATATCTCACAAAGCTGTTTTCACTTAAATTAGGCAGTTTTATTTAAGAAATGAAAAGATTATTAACATATATTTTTTTTAAAGGAAAAGATTGGAAGATTAAAAATCTGAAATACCATGAGGCAGATCATTTTAATTTAGAATCACAAACTAGTTTTAATTTTGACTTTATTGGGATTATTTAAATCTCAGTTTAAATAGTTATAGTTGAAATGTCCAATAATTGGTGTCCAATTATTTCTACCTTCCAGTATCATGCAAGCTTTATAATTTGTGACCTTTGTTGCTGCTTCTATGATTCGTATGCATTGAGAATTTGTTTTATAGTTTAGTATTACACTTTGCGCACTATTATTCTTGTTAGTGTTTATGTACATTGATTATCGTCTTAGTGCAAATCTTTTGAAGTCTCTTAGGTGAAAAGAAAAAGGAATTCTATATGGTGGTATTTTTCATTTGGGAGTCTAACCATTGAATCTTTTTTAAGGTACAAAAGAGAGTGTTTGAGAACTGAACAGTCATACTCTGCTCTATAAGAATTAAAAAAAAAAAAACACTTTAAACAAATGGCTTAGATCTTGTCAGCGTCACAAATTATCTATTTTTAGGTTTTTTGCCTACATAATCCACAGTTTAACTTTCCGAAATATTCCTGTTTGGCTAGTTCCTTCTACCAATGTGTTCTTTATGTAAAGATTGAAGGATTATGTGTACCCTATATTGATTTGTAGAAAAGATACATTATTCAACGTAATATAATGTTAGAATAACTTAATGAAGACAACACTTGTTTTAAGTCAGAGTCAGTAAAATGTTTTTGTACTTATTTCATATTAATAAAAATAAATATTTAGATTCCTTGTTGATGTCTGCTTGAATTTAATACTGAGATACTATAATTTGTATCCTCCTTTGAAATTGGTTTCCTCCACTGAAATTGATTGTAATGAGATTCGACTTGAAATATATATTTAACTTTGTTTATTATCTAGTTTGAGCAAATGTATGAATGAATGTGTTTTTTTGAGCATGATTTTTTTCCCCACAGGTAAACATGGAGGTAACAATGGAGAAGGTCTTATCTTAATCTTTTTTTTCCTACTAAAAAAATAATTGGACAGTAATTTAATGTCAATCCAAATTCCATTAAAACCTCACCAACTGCATGACCTTTAACTCTTTTACAGAATGGTCAATTTAGAGAAGAATGCTTTCAAAATTGAGAAATTAATGCTGTTATTTAGGATTTTGTTGACTTGTAAAATTTTCTTTAATAATTATATTTGATAAAACATTTTCCTGTACTTTTTCAAATTAGCTTTTCAGAATATGAAAAGACTGGGTAATAGACTATGAAGTAGGTTCAAATAGTAATTGGTTCAATGAACTTAAAAAAACTTACCTGAATGACTTAGTTTTTCAAGGTCACTATTTAAAGGACATCACATTTTTATTAATTCTGGCACTAATTGCAACACTTGAAGAGCTCTTTTGAGTTGACTTCAGAGCTAGTTTGAATTTCTCATGCACCATGCAGTCATTACACTCTAGAATTAGTCATTTGCTTTGTAATTAACAAGAAGATACTACTAAGTGAATCACTCAGAACATTCATCAACCTTGGCTTCATATAAATCTGGAATTTCAGACCCATCCTGGAAGGAAAAGAAAACTAATATCATTGAGGATAGTAAAAGAATTTACTGCAGGTATTTGGGATTACTTCAGATTCTGAAAGTGTTTATGAAAGTTTAAAGAAAGATCTTCATGTATGAAGCACCTACCTGTCTTCCTTCCTTTTTCTTTGCTGGTAGACTATTCATATACTAAATCATCAGTGGAGTTCAATTGATTTGATTTTTCAAAAAGTTGCTTTAAGTATTGACAGGCTGCCCAGCTCTTTAGCAGGCAATATAACAATATAAGTAGATGCCTCATTATGTAGCATAAACACAGATTGTAGCTCAAAGGCTACACTTACTGAGTCATCCTGGAGGTGATAGGATTTGAGTCTTGTCTGGTCTTATGCTAGGTGGGAGGAAAGGGGAATATTCCATCAAGGGAGAACCTGATAACCTGACAGTATACTTGCTGGGTTTGGGAGTAGTGGGAAGACTGCTTTGACTATAGCAGAATTGATATTTAGAAATAATGGAGTATAAGGTTAGAATATGCTGTAATTATACTGTAAAACATCTTGGAATCCAGGTTATTATACTGTAAAACATCTTGGAATCCAGGTAGGAGAGTTTGATTTATAGAGTGACTTGATGGCAGTAATTTTAGAGGAAAAGTACAGGAAAGAAAATGGTATGGGAAAAATTAGAACAGTCTATGGAATGTTTTGTAATTTAGATATTTGTTGACAAGGGCCTTAACAATTACAGCAGTTGTGGGATGGCGAGAAGGTTGGTGAAATAAGGGACATTGAAGTAATAAAGAAAAACAGGACTTTGAACCGGGATACTTGAAATATTGGTGGTTTATTTTTTAAATTGCAGGAAGTGCTAGCTGCTTTACTTTTGGAGGTGGGGGTGTTAACTGGAGAAGAGTTTTGTTATATGGTAAAACGAATAGATAGCCAGTTTGGTTTGTTTTTACCCAACTTTATTCTAGAATGGTTTAGGCAGCTGTTGAAATTCAGTTTTTTTTTTCCTATGAAGATGTCCCAAACATTGCACCCAACAGGTAGCTGGATAAATTGGCTGGAAGCTCTGGTGAGATTGGGACTCCTATCTGTAGAAGTCTTACAGCAGTGATAGCAAAAACTGACAATGGGTTAATGTGATGAAGATTGGTAGACCTGTACACATGACCAGAAGGCCAGGTTGTACTTCGGGCAGTAACACTTTATAGTTAGGCAGCTGAAGATGTAGGGGAGTAAAAATTCCAATAGTGAGCTTGATAAAGGCCACATAAAAATAGTCATCAAACACACTATGCAATGGTACTACCAATTCTGATCTCAACACATAGTTTTAGGTTATTTTCCAGTGGGCAAAAGAATTCATCTTATTTGCAGTTTGAAAAGAAACAGATTTTTTGTCACTCTGAGAACTACAGATGTATTTATTTTAACATTTAAGAAAGTCTGAGATTCTTTTGAGTAATATTGAAATAAATTGGCCATGCTTTTATAAATCCAAATTTAAAGAGAGGAAGTGAATCCTAATAGAATATCAGCTGTTCGCTGGTAACAGTTGCTTGTAATTTGGCAAAAGTTTTCTCGTTTTTAAAGATGTATTAAATTAAAAATTAATTTTTTAGCGGTAAGAGAAGAAATAGTAAACTATCATTATATCCTTTTGTTACAAAATTCTTTTATATGTTTACATAATGCTCAGCCACTCAGTAGATGTATTCTTAAGGTTGTCAAATGCATTTTGCCATATTTTTGATTTAGTGGTTTTTTTCTCATGCATGAAGCATGTAGTAGTAGCATGTGAACAGCATGTCTTGGAAAATTAACATTTTTATTTTTTAAGGTGAAAATATAGAGCATCCTGATTGGCTTAAGATTCTTTTATCACTGCTGGAATAGAGACAGTGTTACTCCAGTATAGACCTAACCAATGCAGGATTCTTAAGATTTGGCTTTGAGAGTGGTGGGTAATCACAGTTAGCCAGTTATTTTCCTTGCCATGCCTTTTGGGTTTGTGATATATAATTTAGGCAAAATATAGTGAGAAAAAAACCATACATTTTTGTTTTTCTTTATTATAACCTGTGAATAGACTTCATGGTTCATTTCTTTCTCTGGAGGAATGTAACACTTTATGTACCTCAGAGGTCTCTCAAAAACAACAAACTTGAGTGCCTTCAATATAGTAAGATGAAAAACATTACATAAATTGTTTTCTTTGTTAGGGTTATGTGGCCTGGCTTGTTTTAATCAAAAAGATAGTGAACTGCTTAAATGTCCCTAGGAGTATGCTAAAAAAAAATAAAAAAAATATTAACCTACTTGGCCTGATTTATATTATATTAACAAATATCCACCACCACTCAAGTGACACCATGAGATTTTACTTATTCTTTGTTTATATATTCAGAATTTTTATAGAACTGAAGTGCTGGTATTTTGAAGAAAACAATCTTATCTGGATTAAATAGTTAAATACATGCAGATTAAATATTTTATTATCTGTTTTAAAATATAGTTAATCATAATATTTATGTTTAATAAAAATTTTTATTTTTAGGCACAATTCAGATTCAGAAGCGTCAGCAGTTAGTCAGAAAGATTCATGAAGATGAATTGAATGATATGAAGGATTATCTTTCCCAATGTCAACAGGAACAAGGATCTGTTACAGATTATAAGGTGTGTACTAATAAATTTTATAAAATAATTGTTAGCCAATAATTATTATGCTATTCAGATACAAGTACAGTGCACATTAGGAAATCAATAATAATATTGGTAATTGTTGATTACTTGCTGTGTCCTAGTCACTTTTGTATCTCACATTTAGTATTTCTCATTTCTTACCATAGCCTTGTGAATTAAGCAAGTATTAACTTCATTTTAAAGACTGGAAAGAGGTTCAAAAAAGTTAAGTAACTTTCCCAAGGCTAGCAGCTGGCAGAGCTGAATTTATTTCCATTTATGTGATTTAGTCCTAATCAGACCACTCAGGGCTGCCTTGAGCTGCAGCAAAATTCTGCAAAACTGATTGAACACGATTACTATCAAGGGTGCTAACCTTGGAATTATATCGCTAATCTGGTAACAGTTCCTTCAAAAGATTATTGAAATTGGAGGAATTAGTTACAAATGTTACCAAGATTAAGTCCTCTAAAGCGCAGGAGAAATTATATGATTTATCAGAACTTAGAGATGTTAATTTGCAAAGGACTAAGATGTTTCAAATAGGAACCAAGATTATTGAATTTTTTCCTTGTAAGAGTGCAATGAATTTAAAGAGAATTTTTTGAAGCCTAACGTCATCTCTAGATGTAATTTTACTTTTAAAGATAATCTCCCTCACCCAAAGATCAGCGAAGCCTTTATTCCTGGCTAAATTCTCTCTAGGAGCCGTCTCAGGAGAGACTTGGAGTCCTGTAGTCAACAGAAAGCCTGTCTCCTTTTCTCCTAACTTCTTAGTGGGCCTAGAAAATGTCGAAGATACCATGTGATTATGGGAAACACTAATCAAAAGCACCCTCTCTCGATTTTCAGAATCTTAGGGATTAAACCAAACTCTAGCTAATTTTTTTTCTGCCTTTAAATTCTTCAAACATGCTATGCTCTTATTTTGCTATAGCTCTCTGCTGTGCATTTTCTTACATATGTTTTTTCTAATTTTTATATATTGGAAAAACTGCGTAAAGGATAGTCTCTGTAGATAGTTACTAAACATTTATGGAGTATTATATCTTAAAGATCAGTTTTTAAAGCACTTGACATTTTTCTTTCTTTTTCTTTCAAAAAAATTTAGTCATTGAAGGAAAATCTTGCAAGGTGTTGGACCGTTACTGAATCAGAGAAGATGTCCTTTGAAACTCAGAAAAAGAGCCTTGATACAGAAAATCAGTATTTAAGAGTATCACTGGAGAAGGAAGAAAAAGCTTTGTCTTCATTACAGGAAGAGTTAAGGAAACTAAGAGAACAAATTAGAATACTGGAAGATAAAGGAACAAGTACAGAGTTAGTTACAGAAAATCAGAAACTTAAGCAGCATTTGAAAGAAGAAAAGCAGAAAACACACAGCTTCCTTAATCAAAGGGAGACGCTATTGGCAGAAGCAAAGATGCTAAGGCGGGAACTGGAAAGGGAAAGACTAAAAACCATGGCTTTAAGGGTGGAACTTCAGCAGATAAGCTCTAGCAATCCAGACTCTCCCAAAGTATTAACTGAAAAAAAGGAAGTAGAAATCTTACGGGAAAGACTCAGTGAGCTGGAGCGGAAGCTAAACTTTGAACAGCAGCGTTCTGATTTGTGGGAAAGACTGTATGTCGAGGCAAAAGATCAAAATGCAAAACAAGAAACTGATGGAAAAAAGAAAGGGAGCAGAGGAAACCACAGGGCTAAAAATAAGTCAAAGGAAACATTTTTAGGTTCGGTTAAGGAAACATTTGATGCCATGAAGAATTCTACCAAGGAGTTTGTGAGGCATCATAAAGAAAAAATTAAGCAGGCTAAAGAAGCTGTGAAAGAAAATCTGAAAAAATTCTCAGATTCAGTTAAATCCACTTTCAGGCATTTCAAAGATACCACCAAGAATATCTTTGATGAAAAGGGCAATAAAAGATTTGGTGCTACAAAAGAAGGAGCAGCTAAAAAACCAACAGTTTTCAGTGAATATTTACATCCGCAGTATAAGGCACGTACACAAAACCAGAATAGTAGAGGCTCTACTATGCAAAGAGAGGGAAGGAAAGAAAAGCCAATTCACTTTGAAGAATTTGGAAAAAATACAAATTCACAGAAATGCAGTGCTGAGCATGGCTGTAGTGAAAATTATAATTCCTTCAGAAAGGCTTGTTCTGGTGTATTTGAATGTGCTCAACAGGAATCCATTAACCTTTTTAATATGAAAGTGTTGAATCCTGTAAGGATAGATGAATTTAGACAATTAATTGAAAGGTACTTACTAGAAAAACTGGATAGTTTTCATCATTGGAAAGAACTTGATCAATTCGTCAATCAGTTTTTCGTACATGGTGTCTTTATACATGATCAGAAGCTCTTCACTGACTTTGTTAATGATGTTAAAGATTATCTTAACGACATGAAGGAATATCAAGTAGATAATGATGGAGTGTTTGAGAAGCTGGATGGATATATATATAGACACTTCTTTGGTCACACTTTTTCCCCTCCATATGGACCCAGGTCGGTTTATATAGCACCATGTTATTATAATAGTTTTTAACATTTATAGATTGGATAGTATTTTATCATTTGATAAGTTTTTTGCAATGTTACTATTTGTAAAGTACTTTTTGTAAAAAAAAAAAACCAAAGTTCTATTTGTAAAAGTACTTTATTGCCAGAAAATATAGAATAAATTGAAAGATATAATTTTAAGTTAATAGCTTATTACAGGCTGAAATTTTCATGTAATCAGTTTGACTTGAGCAAATGGTTTAATATCTACCTATCAGTTAAGGATACATAAGTCCTCTTTTAGCTTATTTTGTTTCTTTTTAGTCTGTATGAAAAGATAGTTAAGTGAAATTATTTTCCTTTAATCTTTCATTTATTTACTTTGGGAAGCTAGGAGTAAACAATACAAATTTCACTCTAAAATTAGAAGAGCTCATGTAAACAGTTGGGATGTCCCACATATTTTCATTTGTCTATTCCACTTACCAACTAAATTATGATGTTAGTATATTTATTACAAAATTATTGTTGATAAAGGGAGAGGCATGATCAAAGAGGCACACTTAGCAAGCCACAAGTTCTAATGTGTGTGCTTTATATATGTCTCAAAATAACTTTGTATGCATTGCTTACAGCTTTATATTCTGTAACATGAAACTTGCCTAATCTTCAAATGTTAGCTTTTTTTTTTACTTTTGAGGTAGTGATATACACACACATGCGTACATATATATATCTTAATAAATGTAATGTGTCTATAAAATAATGAGACTGCTTCTGGTGTCTTTAGTCAACTGTATCTAGTGCTTATAATGAGCAAAGCACTGTGAAGCTGTCCTGAGGAAACAAATGAAAAATTCTTGCTGTCAAGGAGTTCACAAACTTTTATAGTTAGATAAAATTAATGAAATTGAGGTATGGAGGCATATTATACATAGTGGCCTCAGTCTGGAGATGTTTGGGAAGGTTTCATGTGTGGGGTGGCCTTTGAACTGAACTACTGTTTTTAAACTGGCTTTTGAAGGATATATGAATTTGTCAACCAGATAGGACATGCCACTCAAAGGGAACTTTGATTTGGAGCTGTGAAGACATGCCACTTTAAGGAGAAAATATGCAGATCTTAAGGACCTCGTTTTATGCTCAAGGACTTGCTTTATTGCACTTTAGGTCACTGGAGCAGCCTGGAGGATTGGTTGGAAAGGGTGAAGCTAGAAGCTGGAAGGTGGTCTTTAAAACAATACAGACATGAGCCTGATAAGCAGGAGTGGAAAGAGGGAGACAGTATTAAAATTGGTGATATTTCTTGTGAAAGAAAAGTGGAGATTAACATTGATTTTCAGATTTCTGGGTTGGGTCACTAGTTAGATATTGATACCTCTAAGATAAGGAATGCCAGGTTTGGGGTAATGGGAATTGAAAATGAGAACTGCGCTTGGAGGTACCTACTGAAATCCAAATGGAGAGGATTAGCTGGCCATTAGTTATTGTATGACTCTCTCTCTTTCCCAGACTATGTGTGTAGAGATAGTCTAGGCTGAGGTATTTATGAGATTTCTGGGGAACACCAATCTAAAGGGTTGTAGGAAAAGAAGTCTGAGAATGACAAGACCAGAAAGTGGCATAATGAAAATTTAAAGATCTCAAGGAAAAGGAATATATAGGTATGTCAAATGCTTTATATAAAGGACTGGATTTCTCAGCTGGCGAATTGGGTAGTCAGCCATAGGTGGTTTATGGACTGTTTCAAGTGAAGTAGTGACCAAATCCTGATGGCATCGTGGACTGTTTCAGTGAAGTTGTTACAGAAGTTTGATTATAGAGGTTGGGGAAAGCAGTAAATATAGACACTGTTCATGAACCTTAGCTGTCAGAAAGAAAAAGATTTTGTTTTCTTTGTAAGAGATGTATATACATATTTCTGCTGAGGGATGAAATCAATGGGGAGGGATTGGTTTTTAAAGAAAGGAAGGAAAATAATGGAAACACATCTCATTATTTTATTGTCACATTTCTGTTTTTATCTGTTGAGTGTTTCCTTTTTTGCCAATAGTTATGTTTGTCTATTTTTTTCTATAAGATAAAAGTATAATGCTCAATCTTTTTGGCATGGTTATACCAGGATTATACTTCAGATTAATTTAACATCCTTTTTTCAGAGTATTCAGATAATAGATTAATGGGAAAAAAAAACATTAAAATTGTTTCTTGTTTAAATAAATTCAACTCGAATAACATAGATGAAAAATGTGTTTACTGCTTTCAGTCGACCAGATAAAAAGCAACGTATGGTAAATATTGAAAACTCCAGGCATCGAAAACAAGAGCAGAAGCACCCTCAGCCACAACCTTATAAAAGGGAAGGTAAATGGCATAAATATGGTCGCACTAATGGAAGACACATGGCAAATCTCGAAATAGAGTTGGGGCAATTACCTTTTGATCCTAAATATTGACCGTCATGATTAAGTTAAAATAGAAAACTGTAACATGGATGCTTTCTACAATGTTTGGTGTTGAAACTAAGATGAAATTATCAAGATAATGTCTTTTTATCATTTCTAAGATGACTTTATATTATTACTCAGAAGCATCAAGCAAAAGCTTACTAACCTGCATTTTCTTGTAGTTTAGCTTTGCTGAATATCTTTTTGCAGTGGAAATGTTGAACTGTAGTTTTGTTAAGGAAGCCAGGCATGCAACAGATTTGTGCATGAAATGAGACTTCCTTTCAGTGTATGAGCTTAAAGCAAGCTCAAATCATACATAACAAAGTGTAATTAACACTGATATTTGTGTTAAATTTGCAGTAGAGCTTGAGAAAAGTACATTGTGATGGAATTTCTTCTTTAACATTTTATAATCTTACTCTTGCTTCTTGTCTTTTTGTGGGTTCAAGAGCCCCGTTGACTTGTGAAGAATTTGCTGCCTTCTTATGAACTTGCTGACTTGTTCTCTTGTGAAATTTCTTGCACATCTGAATATTGTGGAAGAAACAATAAAACTACGTCATGAGGAAAACTAAAGGTCTATTTAAAATCTGGCAGTGTATTAATATGTGATTTTATACTTTGTGATATTTTTCATACATTTCCTCAGTAGTAATATTTGGTAAAGCAGTTCATAGTGGGGTTTTGCTAGTTCCATGAATCTTACCCAGTGTTTGCTAGCACATTTTAAGCAGCATCTGAATATTTCTACCCAGTAGTTTCTATATCTCTGGAAAAGATCTAAACACAGTTCAGACTTTCATCTTCTGTTGAGTTTCCCTTTTAATTTCCGTTCATAGACGTATATGTGACTTCCAGTTCGACCCTCTGGCAAGTGAGTGTGAAAGAAAACAGCGGTTCTCTCGTAGTTTCTTGAAATTAGGAAAGCACTTATTTCCTAGAAGTAAATAAATGTTTGAGTAAATAAAAGCTACATTTTGCTGAGTACTGTTTTAAGAATTTTAGAATAGCCTATTGTGATTTGCGGCTCTACAACTTTTAAAAAAATAAAAACAATGTCATTTCTTAAATTAACTCATGGTAAGTTACATATACATATGGAATTGGGGCTGATTTTGACTAGGGAAAAGTTACCAATTACAAAATATGGGGGATAAAAGGGACCATAAAAAAGTTAGATTGTCTATTTACCTGCTAAACCTAAGGTAAGATAAAATACTGTTTTCCCTTTTTTTCATGTTTCCTTACCTCCTCCAAAATGCTGAAGATGATCAAGTGAGTAGGTAATGTTGAATTGTTGTGAAACTCTTTATACAACCAGTTTAAGGGATTTAGATAAAATATATCTGCTTCATCAAGATACTGACTTTTTCCAGTCAGGTTTGGGGGACATTCAAGAAATCTCATTGGAAGTGGGTAGTGGACATGGCTATAAAAAGAAAGTTACCATTATAATTACAAGAAGTTGTGAAAGTTTTCAGATTACTCTTAAGATACATTATGTTAACATAACAAAATGTAAAATCTGAATCTAAACTGAGTTCCAACTAAGGTGAAGAAGCAAGCCTTTAATGTGGTTTCTCAAAGATGGAGAATATGATTTGATAGCATGTACCAGTGCAGGAGGAGCATAACCTATAAGTCCAAACTAAAGTATGAAACTCCATTTCAAGATGGGATGGTAGATCAGAGCTTGGGGGACCTAATATTCTCTAACACTGATATGGTCTTCCAGGAATGTAAGGGGCCTTTGAGACCAAGTAGGTTACTTGTTAACAAGAGAGTAATACCCCATAGGTTTATTAGGCAAAGTAGAAAACTGGACATGAACCAGAAAGGATTGTTGCTCTCTTCCCTTTCAGCTCTGAAAGGGGATGGATCACATCCTTCAATGATAAAGTTTGTGGTTTTTTGTTTTTTTGATTGTTCTTATATAAGTGAGAGTTAGTAATAAAGAGCAGCATATGTTCACTGATTAGCATCCAAATAAGTAATGGTTTTATTGTGGCATAGAAAGACTAGAGTATATATTAAAAAGATAGATTGATGAATTATGACAACACTAGTTGCATGGACCATACAGAAAGCCATGTTTATAACTTTGCCTCAGGAAAAATTAATAAAAATCAATATGTGAGAGGTGTATTTTATCTATGAAATGCACGTTTTCCAAAAGTGTTAAATTACCTTAAAAGGATGTCAACTTTGACATTAAGTTGACTATGCACATGAAATAGATTGTTTAAAGCCAGATTAAGCCAGATTTTAAAGAAAAGCTGTTTGCACTTGTACCTTTCTTGGGCAATTGGTAATATAGCTTCCTGAAATAATAAGTATAGGGCCAAATGGATAGATACCCAGCATAGTTAAGGCAATTTTAGTGTTACATTCTCAGAAACACTTAATTCAAGCATTAGGGTATTATCTAACTGAATTCCCTAATTTTTTTTGGCTATACAACTGATATCCAAAGAGATTAAAAAGACTCGTTTAAGATCAGGGCAATAGCCCAGTAGTAAATCTGGACTAGAGGCTAGTGTTTTGAGATTAATTCAATATTGTATACACATAAGGTATTTGTCACAAAGATTTGTAGTGAGATAATTTCTTTACTAAGAAATTATCATCAAATAATCTATAAAATATACTATATTTAAATCAGGTAATTTAAATATAAATTTTAAAAAAGATCGAAGTTAAAAGTATATGATTTTCATTGACAACATAGTTCAAATGGTTTGTAAAATTCAGCAGTGAATAAATGTGGAGTTTTAAATTTCTTTTAATCATTTGATCAATGATCAATTTAAATTCAGGAATCTGAAAGGAATTTTAAAGTAGCTTCATTTTCTTAATAAATAGCAGATAGTGGAACAACTTTTATTACCTATAAAAAGGAGTAGAGTGGCAAGGCATCATTACAAACACCGAAGCTGCAGATTTATTAGGATTTTTGTAACAGAGTTCTTGAATATGAGTCATGACATCAAGAGTACCTCGTTGATGAACTAAACCAGTATAGAGAGCGAGAAGCATATTTGATAAAAACAAGAAACTTAGAGCTGGTTTCTTCCATGTTTTCAGGTGGTTTAGTGAATACCCTGTATGAAGATAGACATGAAAATAACTTCATCTATTCTAAGACATCTGATAACATACAATTGACAGTTAAAAGCAAATTTGGGCAAGAAATCTTAGATGCTCAATTTTGTTCCTGTATGAATATTTCAGATAACATTATGTACAGTGCATTCCATTCAGTAGTTGGAATATCACACAGTCATTTCACATAGTGCCACTAAAAACAGCTGATTAACCAAAGAATATTATGAAAAGTGTGATAAAAAATGTAGCTAGATCAAGAAAACCAAGCTTATGTTTAAAACTTAAATCTAAATTTGTAAGATGTTGGAAATGGTAAAATGAAGAACCTGCTGAAGAGGATGAAAACTAGAATTAGCTTTATCAGAAACTGAAATAGGATTGCAGAAGTTCTGCCACCTAATAATTCCAGCCACAGATAAAACACAGCAGCAAATACAACTTGAAAGTGAAGTGCTTCCCTGGGTTGACAGGCAAAAACTGTATCTACTTAGTGGGCTCAAATTACAAAATGCTTCAGTAGTCTACTCCAACAAGGCCCCAGAAGGGGGAATATTCAAGTTTACCATGGGCCTCTAAAGTGGTTCACTCATTAACAGTTTGTTCATTCACTAGATGTTAAAGTTTTACCAGAAACTTAACAGCACTAGAGACAGGTACAATGGTAGAGGTGACTAATACAAAACTGGAATACATGGTGGCGAATGTAAAAATGGCATTCTGGCGGAAATGCTGGAAGAAAATGTGCTTGTCTTCCTAGCTTCTTTAGTACTGAGGGGAGTCTTTTAAGTTAGGTAATGCTTATATTATTTTGTGGTGATTTTCACTTTGAAGCTAGCTCATTTTAGGATGGGTCCTTTTAGTGAAAAATGAATCTGTATTATTTGGAGAAATAATAAAATGTTGGGAAGAGAAGAGACGAACAGCCTTGAATTTGAAGACTGAAGGTTTTCAAACCATCTGACCTTGAAAAGTTTCCCAAGGGGATTTCAGAAATTGGTGTTGCTAAAGGGAGAATTGTAAAGATATAGATTGAATGTTAGACTGAACCACAAGAGAAGCCCAGAATCCATGGGTTTCTTATAGAGAAACAGTATGGTTTCTTTACTATTTAAAAGAGATAATTAAGATTCTAATAGCTGCCATTCAGTAAGTCTGCTTAATTGTGCATACAAATAAAGAGATGTAATTCTCACTAAATGGATCTACCCTAAAATGAGCTAGCTTCACAAGGTGATATAGTCACCACCAGGTAATGTATTACCTAATTCAAAATGTGAAACCCCCCTCACAATTACTGAACATTCTAGGAACACAAGTTTTCTAAATGTCCTATAAAACCACTTACAGAAATCTTTCAGTCTCATGTAGTTTCCATGACAACAAAGACTGAGTACGAATCCTGGTGACTACCTGTCAGAATATAGGCCCCTTCATTTCACATAGTAGCTCTTGATAACTCAATGCTAAGTAACATCCCAGAATATTGAATTTGCTCCTGTTATCTGGGCCTACAAAAAGATATTTAAAGTGGGAATACAGAAAATCTCTGGAGGAATTTATAAGTGTGATAATTATCACTGGGGAATGGGACTAGATGATTAGAGGATGACACTGATGGTTGTTTATTATTATTTTTTGTACCATGAGTATTTACTTTTGTAATATACTAGGTTCTTACCAAATCACTCTCATCAGACCTACTGTTAAAAAATGTTTTAAATCCTTTCTGTCCTAATTAACTACTCTCCCAGGTAAAGTCTTAAAAATGAGTATATAAGAAGGCCCCTCATGAGTTAGTTTCTTCTTTACTCAGCCATATCTCCTAATTGTCATATATGATTTATCTTGATACACACAATCACTTTTAAAGTTTTGGATAGTGTGTTGTTCTGTATTCTTTAGCAATGACTGATGAGTTTCTTCTTACCCAAAGGTTCACTGTAACAAAGAGGATGAGAATTGAGGGCTGTACATAACTGATCCTGTCAAACACTGAGGGGTAGCAAGGATGCATCCTAGTTTGGGCAAGAAATATTAAAACCAATGTTAAGAAAAAAATCTCTCCCAAGTTCTATGAATTAGAGATATTTCTAAATTAACATTTTCACTTTTAAATATTCCTTGAGAAAACTGTTAGGTCAACTTGATTCTGGTGTTTACATGAGAAAAACAAAGGGTGGTTTAATTCTGGAATGGAATGTTCAGGAGAGTGGGCCTGGGGAAGAACCATGTGAGAGTATTGGGAACAGAAGGAGGTAGCAAGAATTTTATATTGCTACTTTGCTAAGGAAATAAGCTATAATTTCATCTTCCATAGTGAGAAGTCGATAATACCAAAACCAAAGATCTTTATGCAATATTAGCATTTTATTTAGAGATAAATATCAAAATAACCACCTAAAAGTATGATTGCCTCTGGGAGTGGGGCGGGGGAGAACCGTTTTTTTAAAACAAACTCCTTATGAATGACTTCTGAAACAATGTACATGTGCAATTTTGATAAAAAGATTAGCATATAGAAAAATAAAGTGGCCTAATCGAGACAAGCAAGTCTGCATTGGCCACGGTGGCAAAAACATTCAACAGAAACTCAACCCAGAACTGATAGCAAGTGCTGTAAACATACCAGCACAAATCACAGGTTCAACCTAAGAATTTCAGTGTTACTAGACCAATGGCACCTTTCTTTTACAGATAAGGAAACTGAGGCACAAGGTTATACAGTTCACTAAGGATCAGAGCCAATCACAGAAGGTATGTTTTCTAGAATTAAGTTCTACTTTTGGATAGGACTGAGGGAAATTCAAACTAGGCAAGAAAAGTTGCCACAGATTAAAAAAATGGCCACAATTACTCCTCTTCCTATATTCAGTCCCTACATGAGCCTGAAGTTTATTTCTCATCTCTTGAATCTGGCCTGGCTTTGTGACTTGCTTTGACCAAAAGAATGGTGCAAGTGACAGTGTGCCAGTTCCATGCTTGGGCCTCACTACTGTTTCTTCTCCTGGAACCCTGCCTATACCCATTGAACAAGCCCAGTTAGCCTGCTGGAGAATGAGAGCACATAGAAGAACTGAGGAACCTTAGCTTATAGCCAGCTGAACCCCAAATATGAGAAACCAGCCTCGGTCAAAAGAGGTGTGTACCCCATCTGCAGCTGATCACATGTGTATAAACTCGGTAGAGACGAGAACTGCCCAGCTCAACTATAGACATGTAAGTAATAATAAGTATAATAAGTAGAGTTTTAAGTGACTAAATTTTGAGATGGTTTGTTACACAGGAGTTGCCAATAAAGTTGTCATGTTTATATAAAATCAGGCCAAAATAGATCATGCAAGAATAGAATAAAACTGACATTTGAAGTATAATATAACTCAAGATTTCAGGTAGTTAGAAAAGGCTCAAACTGGATTATTTAAAATATCAAGAACTCCAAAAAGAACTGTTATCTGACATCATTCCTGACTTCTGTCCAGGTGAGCTCACTACTTAATTGTCCTATTGTTGGAAACTGTTGGCATTAAAGAGTTCTGACTCCTAAGAATCAAAATCTTTTGGTTCACTCAAAAACCTTGGGTATATGTGTCCAGAGGGAAAGATCACATCCTGTGAGAAGGTCATGGGTTTTGGTGGGTCTCTGTCCTTTAGGGGTCATTCTGAGTGGAAGCAGGATGGAGAAAGGCTGGTTCTTGTCCATTACAGAAGGAGCTCTTCAACTCTCCTCATCATTTTATCTAAATCTTTAGGACTGGGAACAAGGGATTACTGGGACCCTAACAATTAAAGATGCCATCTTTTAGACTGGGCATGAGGTGCAGAAAACTCAGTTTTTCCTTAAAACACTTTGTAAAGACACCCATAGAAGTGGAATGCTGGAAAAACCCAGAGTATAAAAATGGAATCAAAACAACTTCCTAAATTAACCAAACCAAATACACATGTATTTGTCTTCTAGTAGTCTGGCAATGTTCACCTGGGCAGAAACCAAACTTGATTTAATTATAACTCAAGCTGTCATAAAAAAGAAAAAGTTAAAATATGCATAGTGACTCATTTTATAAAATATGAATAAATGTGCTCTGGTAAATGGGCCCACTATTCTTAAGACTTGCAAATAGATGCCTATATTTTTATATGTGCCTGCATTCGTGTATAAAGTAATGACATAAATTAACACCGGTTTCAGCACTTAAGATGTATAAATATATAGCTGTGTATGTTTGTACCTAAATTGAAGAGAGTACGTCTGAGATCTGTAGGACATAATGTAATCTTGGTCAAGAAGGCTGCTTAACTGGTTTTTTTTGAGTTCTTTTTTTAAGTAAAAAGTGTGATACTATTAACTCCTTAGCTTTTCCCTGTTTCTAGTCCCATTGATTTCTTCTCTCTCCAGTCCAATGACTTTTTTTAGTGATTAATATTTGAAGGAGACCAAAAGTCACTTATTCTGAATTAAACTTGAAGTTAATAAAGTTTCAATTCATGATTTTTCCAAACCAAACAATGTAAAAATTCATATTTTCCAGAGCTGAGTAACATAAAACTTGAGAAGTCACATGTAAAAAAATTCTTGCCAAGACTTACAGGAAATAATGGAGAAAAGGCCAAAAATAAAATCAGATGTGAATCACTTTAAAAACTGCATATGCATTAGAGTGAGTCTTAAAGCATTAAAAGCATTGAAAACTGTTTCAGCAGCTATAAACATATTTTCATTTGTGGAATGAAGAACTTCCTAGTCTAACCATAAAGTAGCTATTCTAAAAAAGATATTCCATTACTTTTTAGTGAAAGATTTCTAATAGCTAGAAACACCACCACCAAAAGGTGCTTTGGATATTGGATCTTTATGATTTTATCTCACTTTACAGAACGTAGGAAAAAGGATATTTAGGCTGCAAAAAAGAGAATACTGCAGTAACATAATTATTTTGTAATTAAGAAGCAATTCTCTTTTAGCCTAGTTGAAAATATTTTAGAGTTTAATGAGTTTATTGTCTTCTAACTATTTCTATATATTTTTTCTATATTGAATAAAAATACTTACCACAAAACACCATACAAAATGGTAAAACTGAATAGATAAACCTGAATTCTTTGTGGCTCAACATGCTATAATAAAACAAAGATATAAAAAAATATTATTTTTACATATTATATGATAGTTTGAGATTAGTGTCTTTAAAATGAAATAATTAACATGACCTGTTTTTCTGAGTACTGAGACTGACTTTCATGCTTTAGGAATGAGGCGATGATGTGTTAAAAGTAATTCTAATATTTGATATCAATGTCTAATGTCAATATTCTAAAAAATGGATTCCTATTACCAAAACAAGTCATATTACTCAAATTTGGAATAAAGATGCATATATTTTCATTTAAAAATATTTCTCTGGTTCTTCAATACTTAAAATTTTGGTAATCTCTGTTTTTTAGGAGCAAATGAAACTTGTTCAACTTCTTAAAAATTGAATGTAATCCATGTTAAGGTAACTATACATATCAGAAGTATTCATTCTACCTAAGCATCAGCATAATTACTGCCTCTCTGTTGCTAAATAATCTTCATTAACAAATCACAAAAAAGTTACTGCATCTCCAAAAGATATTTACTTTTTGAATAATTTCTTGGTTAAATTATGAAAGTTAACTATTTAAATAAATAAAATCTTACCTATATACTAGCAGTGTCCACAGCACAGTCACCAAAAGTATCCGGTACCTCTTTGGGGCTAGAAAGCAGCCATGAATGAAGAAGGGTAAGTGAGTACCTAGGACAACTGGAAATCCTTGACTGAAGTACCAGTGCCATGGATGAGAACCATAAAATGTTCCCAAATTCTGCAGCACGTTAAATCTCAAAAAATTATATTGAACCAGAGTCCACTGGCATAGTTGAAGGAAAGAGAAATAGAAATGTATTAGTGTCAAGTGTGAATCTTTGGCATTAATGAATTTGACATTGAATTATGAATAACGTCTAAAACCCAGATAAAAGTTTACATTGATAATTTTGAACAGTGACCATATGAAATCATTATTTTTTGTGTTCTAAGTATTGTTAATTTGTAAAACACTAGGTTTTTGAGATTTAAGAAAGTATAAATAAATGTTTATATTTTGACAATGTAAGTTTTACATACAATTAGAGCTATAGAGAATCCTAAAAAAAATTTTTATGACAGTGTGTGTGTTATAACCACATCAAAATTTTTACTGCAGTACCTTATATCACACATTACTTATTAAGATAAAGCTCTGAAAACATTACAGGTGCAATTATGGCACAAAGCAGATAATAATTAATAGCAACAACAGCTAACATTAAGTGCTCACTTGTGCCAGGCACCATTGTAGGCACTTTACATGCATTATCTCATTTAATCCAACCTTGTGAGACATGTACCACAATCATTTCCAGAAAAAGAAACTGGCAAGAAAGGTACATAACTTGTCCTGGGTCACACAGGTAACAGGGCACTAAGCTTCATGCTGTGGCAGTCTGATTCCAGAGCCCATAAGTAACTTAAAAACAGAGAACTTAAAAACAACTAACAGTCATAAGTTTAAAATGTCACACCAATGCTTGAAGAATAGAGTATTCTGGTTAATTTGAATTCTGAATGATTACCTTGAAGTCAATTAAAATTATTAAAAAATCTAACCTCTATTGCTACAAACCTTATAAAAATGCCTTTAAAGTGGACTCGAACTTCAACTAGGAATACTCAATTTTGTTATCTAATAGAAAGCATAGCAAATTGAACCAAAGGCATATGCTAGTAGTTTTTTTTAATGTATCCCATATTATTAAAAAAATGATTTGCCTACATTCTCAAATATTCATGGACTGATTAAAAAGTCAGATTGAGTTTTTAGTGTAATAAATATTTTACCTACTTGCCCAAAAAACATACGATCAATTATCAGAGACCAACTCAAAGTGACAAATCTGAAAAATGAAAAGAAGGGTGATTAACATTCTGAACTTACTGAAAATCCAATATTGGCATATGGCTTTGCAAGTGCCTTGCATCAAAAGCCATTTTAAAATGCTTTAGTGTCACCTACTGAATATGGATTTACACATTTTGAAGTCTTTCATGACAGGAGCTGCATTTAAGGAAATTTAAAAAGTAATAAACACTGCGTTATCTATTTCTGCATTACAAATTACCCCAAAACTTGGCAACTTACAACTATGAACATTTTTTATCTCTCAGTTTCTGTGGGTCAAGAATCCAGGTGCAGCTTAGCGGGGTGTCTCTGGTTCAAGGTCTCTCACGAATTGTCAAGATGTTGGCTGAAGGCTTGATTGGGGATGTTGGGGATATTTGCTTCTAAGCTCACTCACATGATTGTTGGCAGGGCTCAGCCTCCCACATGTAACCCTCTCCTTTAAGACTAAGTCATGACATGGCAACTGGCTTCCCCTGGCTTGAGCCAGCTGAGAGTGAGACAGGAACCCAAGGTAAAAGTCTTTATACCCAATCATGGATGTGACATCCTTTCTGCCATATTTGTTAGAATTGAGTCAAAATGTCCAGCCCACACTCAAGAGGATTATACAAGAGCATGTATATCAAGAGAATGGGATTAGTGGGGGCCATCTCAGGCGGCATATCAAAAACATACACAGAAAAGTACACTATAAGTCTTCATGAATCATCACAATATGAAAACAAACTGTAACTCATACAGATCAGGAAACAGAGCATTATTAGTACTTCAAAAGGCCCCCTCATCCCTCCAACCAATCTCCACTCTCTTCCCAAAGGTGACCAGTAACTATTCTGACTTTTGATAGGGTAGATGTTTTACTTTTTGAATTTTACAAAAATAGAATCATGCTATATGTACTCATGTCTAGTTTCCTACAATCATGAGATTTAACCATGTTTTTTGCATATTGCAGTACATTAATTTATAATACTGTATAATATTCACTGAATTTATATGCCACAGTGTATTTATTCTGTTAGACACTGTGCTTCCCTTTTTTTTTTTTAGCTATTATCAACACTGTTATGATCATTCTTTGACTCGCCTTCTGGTTCCCATATATGTACATTTCTGTTGAATACATACTTAGTATTGAAAGTAACTGAGCACTAGGGTATAGTGCGATTAGCTTTAGTAAATACTTAGTTTTTCAAAGAGGTTGTATCAATTTATATTCCCACAGGAATACATAAGTGTTCTATATCCTTTTAAGCCATTTGGGTAGATGGACTGTAGCACTACTTACCCTACAGGTAAAAAATGATGTAGAATAAGATCAAGCTTTCTCTGTTCTTGCCAGATATGTCTTAAGAGCAAAGGTATCCATGGAATGATAGCTGTGGGACGAATTATGAAGGCAAGTGCCACCAGGGATGAGTACTTGATACTAAAACAAGGAAAATATATTGTCAAGACAACTAAGAAATGAGTTTAGAAGTTATCTACTATTTACACTGTGCTATAACTTTTTTTTGTTAGAGCATTTTCTTTTTGGTATAAATAGCTGTGTGAAGTTGGGAAAGTTACTTATACTTTCTCACTCTTAGTTTTTCTCATCTGTAAAACGAAGTATTATCTAAGGTCTTTTCCAGCTCTAATATCTTACTTCTGGTACTTTCAAATAAGCAGTTATTTTTTGTTTTAATGTTTGTCTTGTTTGTTGAAAGGTATACTAACTTTTAACCACAGAACTTTCCTGATAGAAAAATGATCAAGTCACTCACAAGGCTATAAGAGAAAGTCCATAAAACCATTCTCTAGCAAAGAAACCAAGTGCATTTAAATAAACATTACGATTATTTAGGCTATCATAGGCTTCTGAGTCCATATGAATTTGTTTTGAAAAGGTAAGCTGCTAAATTTATCCAACTGAAAGATGTATATGTACAACTGATAAAAAGCCTACTATACAAACCTATATGATCATGGATAGAATTGTGGACTTTTACTATTAGGATTTCTCTCAATAAATGGCTACAGGAGATTATGCAATAATTTAATCATGGAGACTGCAGACAGGAGATTATTACCTGGATATATACTTAACCCTGTGAAAAACTAAAAGCTAGCAAAATAAAACAACTTTATGGCACCATTATATATCTATTAACTAATAATTATGAAGACTTTCTAATGGTGAGGATGTAAGAGCAAGGATTTCAAATTTAAATGCTTATAGAGATCACGTAATACAAATGAATGATGTAGTCCACATAAGGGCTTTAATGTTATCATGAAGGAATCTTGACCCAAAATGTTAGGACTTCTGTTTTTTCAAGAGAAACCAGAAATCCAGATGTTATGGAAGATCTCCTAATTTTAAAACTTTGCCAAGTAGTTTACTAAAAAACAAAAACACTGTGCAGGTGAAATAAAACATATTTGTGGCTTGGTCTGACTTGCAGACCATCTAAATTGCAACTTCTGCTCTAGTGAAACTCCCTAGAGGATGCCTAAATGTGTATTTCTTAACCTCACTCCAAATTTTCAGACTTCGACTTCTTCTCATTCCTGAATATTTGTCTACATTCATCTCTTACTGGCACTCAAAGTGTTTCAAATAAGCCCCACAACTTTCCCTCAAACTTATTCAGTGTCTAGTATGTAAGTTAACAGTATCACTGTTTCTGAGTCTTAAAATTTTAGAGTCACCTTAAATAACAACTTCTCATCCCATACTTTTTTTTTTGTCCCTTTCTCATTCCCACTACCATCATTTTACATCAAGTCCTGTTACTTGTTTGGAATCTTTTCGTAGTCATCATAGTCTTTTTTTTTTTTTTTTGTATTACTCAGAAATATTCTTTAACAACATTGTCATCATCAGTATTTCCTAAGCACTTTGTAATGGGGTTCTGTGCTATACAATTCACATAGATTCTCATTTAATTCTTATGAGAGTTGTTATTCTCATTTTACAGATATAAATGTTTAGATATCCTCATGCCAATTTAAAAATCTTTCATTATATGTGCATTTTTAAAGGAGTTTGCAAAATGTCATTTATTGTCAGGCCAAGAATAGTACCTGTCATGTGAAGAATGCTTATACAGTGGTCATTTGTCCCACATAACCTTTCCTGATGGAATCAGGGGACAGCATCTGAGCTGAGGCAGCTCATCTAAGGCTGGCCAGTGTGAAGGCTCCATCCAAATAGGGACAATGATATTTAACAGACCTAATCATATTCCTTCAAAGTAAATGTGAGATACAGGGAAAATTGGGCAATTGGTAGTGAGAACAGAAGTGGACAGAGCCTGAGAAAGCCTCAAAATGGTGGATAAAACAGAGATTCATAGACTGGCCTATAAAAGCACTACAGAACAACAGGCCATTCCTCAAAACTACCTTACATTCTGCATAACCTTCCAATTCAGTTGTGTGGCTGAGATACTCTATAATTTTAATCTAGGCCTGGCCACAAGGCTAAGATGCCGATCTTCCTTATTTTCACTTTGTCTTAAATAAAGTCCTCCTCATATAGGTAATCTAATTGAATGCCTATTTTTGCAGTCAAGAGTCTAATGCAGAAATGATCTTATTTCATCCAACCACTTTTTTATATAGGAAGAATGGTCGCTAGCTTCTTAACTAGACTCAAATTCTGGCTTTCTCCCTTTCATTATATCCTAAATACTGATTTTACAAGAGAATTCT
>NW_011888866.1:8213834-8225380 GCF_000151845.1 Pteropus vampyrus
AGGCAGCTCATCTAAGGCTGGCCAGTGTGAAGGCTCCATCCAAATAGGGACAATGATATTTAACAGACCTAATCATATTCCTTCAAAGTAAATGTGAGATACAGGGAAAATTGGGCAATTGGTAGTGAGAACAGAAGTGGACAGAGCCTGAGAGAGCCTCAAAATGGTGGATAAAACAGAGATTCATAGACTGGCCTATAAAAGCACTACAGAACAACAGGCCATTCCTCAAAACTACCTTACATTCTGCATAACCTTCCAAGTCAGTTGTGTGGCTGAGATACTCTATAATTTTAATCTAGGCCTGGCCACAAGGCTAAGATGCCGATCTTCCTTATTTTCACTTTGTCTTAAATAAAGTCCTCCTCATATAGGTAATCTAATTGAATGCCTATTTTTGCAGTCAAGAGTCTAATGCAGAAATGATCTTATTTCATCCAACCACTTTTTTATATAGGAAGAATGGTCGCTAGCTTCTTAACTAGACTCAAATTCTGGCTTTCTCCCTTTCATTATATCCTAAATACTGATTTTACAAGAGAATTCTACCTGAATCAGATCTGATTATGTCATGCCTCTCAAAAGCCTACAATGGTTCCCTACAACTTGTAGAATAAAGATCAAATTCCAGACAAGGGCAAAGTCCCATTCCAGCCTCATCCTTATTCTTTTCTTCTCCCATACATCCTACCACACATTTAGCTACTCTGGACAACCTCCCCAGAATACAGTGAAGCTCTTTTACAGTGTTGTGCCTTTGCTCATGTTCCCTTTGCTCGGTATTTGCTTCCCAGTTTATATATACCCAAATCAGGTCGATATGTTTTCTATCTGCTCTTCTGGATCTGATCTCTCCACTCCACCTGCTCAATGTACAGGGAGGCTGACCTGTATGGACTATATCAATGGGTTATCTTGCTTTCTGGCTGCTGATTGACTTTGGCTAACAGGAGCACAGTAGAGTCAAATTGGGCTCTTGCTCTGGCTGAAGGCTGGTTGTGCCTGTCTCCTGTTGGGGCCCTCTCTTAAAGTTACAGCTCTGCATGGATTCCAGTAACCATTTCCTCTCCTTGCTCCTTGGGGCCATGGTGTAATAGAAACTTCCTGCTGTGGGTATTCCTGGGGCACTATGGTGCCCCCTTATTGGTTTTTCTAAACATTGTCTACACCTTTGTAAATAGGCATTTTATTACCTTTTCCTTAATTTAATTACCCACTTTTAGTATATCTGTTTCATGCTATAATAAGTATATCGACTGAAAATCTGTGGTTCTAATAACCTTCATAAACATGAGGGGTCCACTAGACATTACAATATGTTGATATTTAAGATTTTTCAAAAGCATGCTTTAGAGTTTTGTATATTAACAGTAATACATCTCACCTGTTCATAGACTTTGAACCTTCCAAAGGATAGTAGAAAAGAGCAATTATAGTGAGAACAGTTTCCATGGTGTTTGTAAGAGTTCTGGTACAGCAATACCATGTGAACCAAGAGCATAGCTGGCAAAAAAACTAAGAACAATTATGAGCAAACAGAGATGGGGTGAAAAATGAAAAAGCTTAGTTATCTTCTATGGAAAATAGTAAGCAAGTCTAAATACTGGAAAAACCACATCGAAAGGTAATTAATGTTAAAAGATGGCATGTGCAGACATTGTTTTTAAGAATTTATATCAAACAGGTCTAAGATAACATCAGATCTATATTCATTAAAGTTAAAAAGTATACTTTCAGGTACATTTTTATGGCATTTCATTTTATTTAAATCTCATTTCTCATTAATAAAAGACATAAAACACAGATTCTTTGATGTAGTTTATAGAGGATTGAAATTCATAACTAGGCCCTCCCAATCAATATTCCTCAAATTGTCTTATATTACTGACAAATATTCTGACTGTTTTTATTGACCTTAGTTTAAAATGTTGCCCTATATCTTGATGAAAAGTTAAAATGCAAGTGAAAAAACATGACATATCAGGAGACATCATTAAATTTTAATTTGGAAATTGACTAAATTAATAAACCAGTTTTGAAAGAAGATGCAAACAGAAGCATCAATAAGTCTACAGAAGAAATATCTTAGAAGAAACCTGTTAGCTGAGGCGAGGGTGTTAAACGTGTACTTGCTTCCTATCTCTTCAAATATAGCCTTTAAAAATTGTTTCCAATTTTTGTGGGTTTAAAGGCTTTTCCTAAACTAGAAGAACCTAGTGCTGCTACTTTGAAGGAGGGAATTCAAAGGTATTATGCCTTTGCCATTTTAGATTGAGCCTTCGGCAGTGTATGTAAGCAGAAAATAAGACGGTTTTATCCTTGAGTCAATTAGCAAGGACTCATTTGCTAAACCAATCTGCCTTTTTAATACAAATCAACATGCTACCTGCAGAAATATGTCCTGTTAATCTTTAAATTGTTAATATTTATTAATAATTATAATTACATCTAGAAATGTGTTGGTAATTTGGAACATATTTTCAAATAGAAACAATGTAAAAAGCGTAGTAAGATTTCAAAGGTGGCTCAAATAAGCTTTCTTAATTTAAGAAAGAGCCAAAGTGAAGTAACAACAGTACTACAACCATTCTTTGGGATATGGTTTAAATGGGAAAATCCATTCCAGATTTGAATGGGAGATCAGAAATCTATCTCTCCACTGTGAAATAAGCCAAATGACAAAAGACAGTCTTCTACGCCACATTCTCTCCCTTACAGAGTCCAACTATTTCAAACATTCAAACCAGAGGTGAAAGGGTGCTCCAGTGAGAAGCAGTATTTCTCAGGATGAGTCTCAAGTAGCTGGAAGAATAGAGAACAGCACTGAAAACAGCTGAGGTGATTTGTGAGGTAGGCAATGATTTAGAACTATTCCTACTGAATTTTATGGAAAGTTAGGCAAGGACTCTGACAGTTTTGAGGCGTGAAGATACTTGCAAAGCCTGTCTCCTAGGGTTAAGCTCATAGGGTTTGACGGCATCAGTGGCTTCTACTGCCTAGGACTCAGTCTGGAGGAAAGGTATGGATGGTATGCATCATTTGCATCTTACTGTTTTTAATTATGGAAGTACTTCTATAAAGTTGTATGAGTTATCTTTTGAAACTTTTGATTATCGATATTATTCCTTGTGCTTCATGCTCATAGGAATGAAGTAAATGAAATAGTTTCTAAAGTGTTTAAGACTTACCACCCATTTTGCCACTTGCTGATTTTCTAGTTGTTTCATTAATGAGTAAAGCCTCAAGTCTGCTACAACAGACAGAACTGCTTGGGCAAGTCTAGGAATCCAAATCTTTGTTTAAAAAAAAAAAAAGATGTTAAAACCATCTATTGGTTCACACAGAATTATAAGAAATTAACAAGCTGACCCAACTATCAATTAATTGAAAGCCATTCTTAGTACAAAAATAGATATAATATATTCTATTATTCTGCTAAAATACCTGTATTTCTACAAAAAATACATTAATTTTTTAATGTATAGTTAATTAAGAGATAGTTTTATAATTCTCATTATATATACATATTATAATTATATATTATATAACCAGGTCATGAGTGGGCATATATGTATTTAGTCTTCATAAGTACATACATTATATATATATACACACACATATATATTACATATTACAACACTACTAATTCTAATTTAAAGGCCAGCAAACCATTTCATTGTGTTAAGGGTTTATTTTAGAAGCACATTTAGTTATTTTGATTAGCATAACAATAGGTAATTTAAAATGAAACCTTATAGTACTGTGTCCTAGGTATTATACTAAGTACATACTTGATATCAGTTCATTCAGTCCTCCAAATAATCTCATGAAATAGGTTCTGTTTTATAAATGAGGAGCCTGAGGCACAGAAAACTTAAGTCATTTTCCTAATGCACAGCTAGTTGTGTGGAAACAGGATTCAAACCCAGGTCTGCCTAACTCCAAAGCCTGTGCTAAGTTTCACTACTTTCCCATCCTGCAATATAGATGATAAAATACAAGTTACTTTTTTTTTTAAAGCCCAAGTATTCTACAGTTATCGAAACGTATTCAGATGAGTAAACTTATTTAAGAGTAAACTTAAAAGAAATGAAAGAGTTAGTAGTATATTACAACTTAATTACAGTTAGGAATTCTAACGCTATATATTAGCATCTTTCCGGGTTTTTTTAAATGTGTCATAGTTATCTTTAACAAAATAACACTTGCTTGTAGAATACAATTTCATGTTGGTTTGTTCAAAAGATGTGTTTCTAAAAACATGTAAATTTATATTTTTGTTGAGTCAAACTTAAAGCTGCTTAACTTTCGATTTTCAATTGTCAGTGGCCTCTAACACTTTAGCTTTATGTTCCATTTCTTTGTTAATAATCTGTAAATATTTAAATCTTAGAATTTAAGAAATGCTATACTTCATAATTTCAATTAAACTGTGCTCTGTAAAATGCAGTAAAGGGCACCTATTACATACCTTCTGTTTACTCTGCATAGAGATCTATAAACTTCATCCTTACCTCCCAGGCCTGAAAGTAGTTCATTTGAAAACCCAATTTGGCTACATATTTAATATAAGCCAACAGTATGAAGTAGCTACTAAAAAACTAAATCCTTGTGTACTGAGAGAAACATAGTATTAATGAAGTTAATGGTCCCACTATACTATTCTGAACTAGTTACCCTAGCTTTCAATATTATGTTCAGTTTGGAGACCCACATGTTAAGATGGATATTAATAAATTATGTCTAGAGGACACATTATCTGATTATGAAGTTTAGAACTGGAGATGTTTGTCCTGGATAAATAAAACTTTTTGAAGGGTTGTCATGTAGAAATACTGAATTTAAAAGGTAGATTTTAGCCCAACACAGAAATAAGTGGAGTTGTAAATTCCCAGTTATTAGCAATGTCTCCAGACATTTAAGATAACCATCATTTTCCAGCTCATACTAAGGATTTGACAAGAATTAAGTAATAGTTTCACACAGTTTCTGGAAAATAAAAAGTAGTGAGGTAGGGAAAAGAAGGAACATGCCAGGGTTAAACTCTAAGGATAAAGCCTATGTTGGCAGCTTACCATTCTATTCTCCTGTTCTTTAAGGTCCTGACTCCTTCCTTAGGCTCCAAGAGCCAAATGTCCCTGTGCCATCTTCTGACTATTCAAAGCCCCACTGTGGTACCCCATTCATGTCTCCCTTCTTATCCCTCTTTCTGCTCACATGTTCTAAACCAGTGCTGTCCAGCAAAAATAGAATGTGAGCCACATAGATGATTTTAAATTTTACAGTAGCCAAATTAAAAAATAAAAAAATTGCAAACAGGTTAAATGAATTTGTTATTTTGTTTAACCCAATATATCTAAATATATATCTAAATGATATCTAAAATACTATTTCAACATTTAATCAATATAAAAATTATAGAAATATTTTACATTCTTATTTTGTACTAGGTCTTTAACGTCCACTTCACAATTTGGATTAGTCACATTTCAGGTATTCAAAAATCAATGGGTGCTTAGCGGCTATCATATTGGACAGTGCAGCTCTAAGCCTTCCCTCATTGTGTGCACACACCTTATGCAGTTTAGAGAGAAGCTATCTGGAAAGATGATTAGGCTGTGAATAGGTAGACTTATGATCTAGTTTTAGCTCTGCTTTGAACATACTGTGACCTTGGTCTATGTACTTTACTTCTCTGACCTTCTAGTTTCAAAATTATAAAATCTATATTTTAAAAATCAATATGAGTATGACTGACTGACTGATAGCATCCTAATGTTTCTTTACCTGGTCAAGTTCCAAGTAGACTGAATCTTCTTTTTTGGGGGCGGGGTGGGGTAGAGGGCCAAGGGAGGTTTCCTTTTAATCACAAAATGGCCAAGACAGTCAGCTACAGGTTGAAGGCAGTGTATAGGTCCTGAAGGAATAGGAAGTTTTTCTGTCTTGAAGACCCCTTCATTTATAATAAAACCTACTTCCTGGGATATGATACCCTTAATGACATTATGTATATCTGCCCATGGTTCCAGACTTTATGGATACCCTGCACGATCTACATGCTAGTGGGTAGCCCTGGGAGGAGAAAAGAAAATTCACAGCTCCTAAGTTCCACTTGTGTCAATGGGAGAAACTCTGCTACTGCTCAAAATTCTCCTTCCCCTGGATCTTTCTATGAGAAGTATCAGTTTCACAGGTATGATCCTTGTTTCCCAATAGTGGGGAATCGAATATTGCAAAGGGGAGGGTACAGTCTTGCCTGGGGAAAAAAAAAAATCTCAGAAATGTAATGTCTCTCAGGCTTCAAAAACCGCTCAGGATTTAGACTGCCTTTGGAATTCTGGGGCACTTGCCTAACAAAATGGGGAAGGCCCAAAGTTTTGAGCCTAACGACGATAGCTTAAAAGATCTTGGCAGTGAAGTTTGAAACTTTTGCACCATTAGTTCTTTCTTTGTACCCTCTCCTGGCAAATGACCCCAGAAATTCATGAGCCAGGAATTATAACCCTACTTATTATTGATACCTAATTACAACGTAGTACAAGGATAATGCATATCATTGAATTTTTGTCAAATTAATTTTTTCTGAGTTTTAAACACTAAATCTTGAGTGGGCTTATATGTATTTAGTCTTCATAAGCTCATATAACATGGTCTTCTACTCACAAGTTAAGAAAACAAGACAGAACACTGTTCTCAAGTGATTCTTAATGAAGGATGTATACTTCTACAGTCCAAATAAATAATTAATATATAATGTAATCATTCTGAAAATCTTAACAGGATTGCTCCCAGCAGGACACTTTCATGCTCGGTCTTGTGTTTTAGCACACAATGAAAAGTTACACATCTTAGTATGCCTCTGGAACCCTAGATATAGTCAGAGTTTGGCAATAGTAGCCTTTTAGAAACAAATTTCATGATACCAGTAACATCATTTAGTTAATATACATTAAGCTTTAAAAAAGGATGGAATAAATCTATTTTTAACAATGATTTTGATTACTTTTATTTAAACTTACCAGCAACTGAACACTATCTTTCCCCAAAAAATACAGAATCTTGTAAATGCTTGCAAAGATTAAGGGGTAAGTATAACCCCTCAACCTTTCTGTCCATTCCCAGGTCAAATAACCATAATTAGTAAAATTAAGGACTAATGTTAAATAGCATTGAAATAAAACCTACTTTCATTTCCACATATAAAACTTTTATTTTTTGACAAAGCAGCTTAAAAACAGCATTTTGTACTGGATATTTAAATTAAAAATGTAATTGGCCAACTAAACTCAACTTCTTCAAGGCAGAAATGTGATTTTTACTTCATTTATATCCTCCATAGTACTGAGCACTGGGAATATGTGCTATAGGTTAAGTCAAGTACATCTAAACATCAAAGAAAGATACAGAAGAAACAGTATAAAATAATGGATACTTTGATAAGTTAAAATTATTTGGAGAAAATATGAAAGATTGACTGAAAATGTGTAATAGAAACTGACACAATTCCTAAGATAAATATACATTCCAGGTCTGGAAAAAAATTACAAAGGATATTTGAAAACCATATGATGTGCAACTTCAAGAGACTGCCAGTACTCATCTGGAACGAAACTTGTCTGGACTAAAAAGCAGTTACATATTCGTAATGCTATGGTAAATAAGACCAGATAAATGTTTTCCCCAAGATGATCTGAAAAACAAAATAAAAGGTAATGTGACACAAAAGTCATACAAGTTCTGCTTGCAGAACTAAAATATGCTGCTCTGGTTGGTCCCTTGCTTAGGCAATGTTAAGGCACAGTAGTGAACTCTGCTCCCTCCACACTACTCTCAAAGTACACCTGGACCGAGAGTTACACAAGGGCCAGAGCCTCAACTACTGAGTGATTACCACTCCTTTCATCTAAGCAATCTTTCTTACAACTTATTGTTTAAAGAGATTAAGATAAATACTGAAAAAGATTGGGTTAAGTAAGTAAGGCCTTAGGTGGATTAGGTTATTCTATATGTGTATCTAACAGAAACCAGCTAACATTATTAATTTAGGAAGCAAGTCTTTATATAGGTGCCAAACAGTTGCATATAAAATGTTCCTCCATACATTTTTAAATAACATTCACTCATGCTTACTATATGCCATGCACTGAGTTCATTCTTTTACATGCATTATCTCATTTAATCCTCAAAATAATGCTATGGGATAGATATTAGCCCATTTTACATATGAGGAAACTGAGGCTCAGAATTTAAATTCCTTGTCCAGTTCAAAAGGTTATAAATGGCCAAAAAGGATTCAAACTCAGGTCTGTCTGCTGTCTGCCCTGCTCTTAGTCACAGATGGACAGCCTATAGGCTGAATACAGAGAATTTTTTAAAATTTGAATTTGGTTGCCAACATTTAAATCAGATTTTATGTTAAAATTTGTATTGCAGCATTTCAAAACATAAGATCTGGCAACACAGAGCTCAATGAGAAACGACTGGTACTGAAATATAGAGTGCTTTGACTTATTTAGCTCTGCCTGTCTGGCCTGAGTATTTTGAGCCTGCAACCTGCCTCTGATCCACTGTGAGTCTCTACTATCATTCTGGGTTCCTGCCATTCTCTTTCCTTATTCACACGAAGCACATTTTAAATGTCTCTCGGACAAATGGTACATTCAACACAATGTACATGCCCTATCTGAACTTTCACCTACCAGAAACACTTCAAGAAACCTCCCTACAGGACTAAATATGCTGTCGGGAAACTGTTCTTTCCTGTCCCCCCCACCCACCTTTACTCTGTGGACTGGGGCAGAAGAAACAATACTCAGAACTGGCCTTTGAAACAACTCGAATACCTAAAAGTTCAACTGTAAGTCTGTTGAAAGTATGGTAATTTACTGTCGTTACTATGCTTTACACTGACGGGATCCAACTTCTAACAAGGGGTAGGTTAGGGGAAGAAAACGAGAGAGCTCCGGTCCAGCAGCCTTTCCTGCCCCTCCTCCCCCGCAGTCCCCGGTCACAATCCTCCCATCCTCACTTTTCATTTAGCAAAAAGGTTTTCCCCTTTTTTGGTCTCAGGTTTCTAGAGGGGGTAACTAAGCATTCTTTTCATACCGCCTACACTGTCCTTGGCACATAAAGGACGTCCAGTCAATATTTACTGAATGAATAAGGAGTCCATCTTTATATTAAATACCACCACCACCACCACCACCCCGCGACAGGTAAAAATCCCACTTGCTGGGGTGATTTTTCTCCTCTCTGCATCACATCGAGACCAAAGTGAAGGAAGAGCTGGGCAAAAGAAACGGGGTGGAGTCAGACCTGGTCCCACTGAGGAATCAGCCCTTCCGTAGCTGCTAAGCCTTGCGTAGAGTCAGACCTGGTCCCACTGAGGAATCAGCCCTTCCGTAGCTGCTAAGCCTTGCGTAACTCCTGGCCTTAGTGGCCCGGCTCTAAAATCGGGGATGGACACATCTTACCTACTCACTCTACATGACTGCGGGGAGGAAGGCATAAAATAATGCAGAATACAGTGCCGTGCAAGCGGCGGGAATCGAGAAGCCCATTTGGCGCGCACTGCGATTTCTTGGCAACCCCAACCCAGCAGATGGAACCCTTGGTCTGAGTCCGCGACTTCCCGCCACCTCCTCTTCCCTGGGCGTCCCCCTCACCTCCGCGGAGCCCGGTGCTCTTCTGGGAGCTGAAGTACAAGGCCGACTTTCTCTTTCGCAGCTTCATTTTCTCGTGAGAGCAACTCTGGAGACCGCGGAAAAAGAGCCTGCTGTCACCTGGTTCTCGCTCCATACTGCATCTACTCCGGCCTCCGCTGAGGATTCCGGCCACCACCTTCCACCGCAGAGGGAACCTAAAGTGGCGCGCACTGTTCTTCGGCTCACTAAGTTTGGCCTCTGCGAGCCGCCGTCTGGGGCAGACGCGGAGGGAGCCGGGAAAGGGCAACTTTTGCCAACTCCCTAAGGTGGCGGTCTCTTAGCGGAGTGTTTCAGGTTTGGCCCCCACCACTAAGCTTTGCCAGGGGCTTGCCAGCTCTTTCCGTTAGGCATTTCCTTCTAGGATTGCCCCTGGTTTTGGTTTTGGGTCCGTGCGCCGGAGTTCTGGAAACAGCTGGAAGTATCTGGATCTCACCTTTGCGGGGGACAGGTGGAGGCGGGGGTCAGTGACTTGGTGTGAGAGCTGACCCGTTGGAGATGTCTGAATGGTAATGATAATAGTATAGGCATACTTCATTTCATTGCACTTCGCTTTATTGCGCTTTGCAGATATTGCGTTTTTTTATAAGTTGAAGGTTTCTGGCAACCCTGCATGGAGCAGATCTATCAGCGCCATTTTTCCAACAGCATTTGCTCACTGTGTTTCTGTCACGTTTTGGTAACTCGCAATATTTCAAATTTTTAGTTGTTATATTTGTTAATGGTGATTTGTGATCAGTGATCTTCGATGTTACTATTGTAATTGTTTTGGGGGCACCACGAACCGTGTCCGTCTAACACAGCCAGCCATTAAGTTAATGTGTGTGTTCTGACTGCTTCACCAACTAACTGGCCCTCCATCTCGCTAGTCTTGTTGGGTCTCCTCATTCACTGACACACAACAAATATTGGAACGAGGCCAGTTGATAACCCTACAATGGCCTCTAAGTGTTCAAGTGAAAGGAAGAGTCGCACGTCTCTTACTTTAAATCAAAAGCTAGAAATGATTAAGCTTAGTGAGGAAGGCTTATCGAAAGCTGAGATAGGCCGAAAACTAGGCCTTTTGCGCCAAACAGTTAGCCAAGTTGTGAATGCCAAGGAAAAGTTCCTGAAGGAAATTGAAAGTGCTACACCACTGAATACACGTATGATAAGAAAGCGAAATAGCCTTATTGCTGATATGGAGAAAGTTTTAGTAGTCTGGATAGAAGATCAGACCAGCCATAACATTCCCTTAAGCCAAAGCCTAATCCAGAGCAAGGCCCTAACGCTCTTCAATTCTATGAAGGCTGAGAGAGGGGAAGAAGCTGCAGAAGAAAGGTTTGAAGCTAGCAGAGGTTGGTTTATGAGGTTTAAGGAAAGAAGTCGGCTCCGTAATATAAAAGCACCAGGTGAAACAGCAAGTGTTTTAACCGATGAGGAGTTGCTTCTTGTGAATGAGCAAAGAAAGTGGTTTCTCGAAATGGACTCTACTCCTGGTGAAGATGCTGTGAAAATTGTTGAAATGACAACAAAGGATTTAGAATATTACATAAGCTTAGTTGATAAAGCAGTGGCAGGGTTTGAGAGAATTGACTCCAATTTTGAAAGAAGTTCTACTGTGGGTAAAATGCTGTCAAACAGCATTGCGTGCTACAGAGAAATCGTTCGTGAAAGGAAAAGTCAATCCGTGCGGCAAACCTCGTTGTTGTCTCATTTTAAGAAATTGCTACAGACACCCCAGCCTTCAGCAACCACCACCCTGATCAGTCAGCAGCCATCAACATCGAGGCAGGACCCTCCACCAGCAAAAAAATTACGACTCACTGAAGGCTCAGATGATGGTTAGCATTTTTTAGCAATAAA
>NW_011888866.1:8226190-8228694 GCF_000151845.1 Pteropus vampyrus
GCAAATGATTTATATATGATGCCTACTCTTGTCTCTCCTAAAATATCAAAGGAAACTCATAAAATCTTTTATCCTGTTTTTAAAAAATTGTTTTTACTCATACATATTGCCAAAAAATATAAAGTAGTGAAGAAGGGCTAATAATGAAAAGTAACATTTCTCTTTCTCCTACTTCTAGATTGGATTGGCAGTCACTTTCAGCTCTTTGGTGGACTGTTTATTTTAGTAGTTGGCTTTATTGGTATGCCTCCTCCCTACCCGACTTTTGCCATTTTTTAAATTATTCACTTAAAACCATTGAGAACACTCTGTAGTAGGATTTAGCTTTGTCTTACACCATCTCCTAACCCTCATTTCTCATACTTCTTAAATAAATATATTCCTATTTTAGTTAAATCAGTAAGTGATATTTACAAAAATACTGTTCATTACAGAGCAAAGTAGTGACATGAAATCTTTAAAAAGGATCTTGTGCTAACTTATTGCTGTGCTTTCCATTTCCTTTGTACACAGATCTGAAGAAAATTCCTGAAGTGTAATTTTTCAAAACCACCTTTGCACCGTGCGGCATTTGTTGAAAAAATGTTTGGGAGACTGACTCTTCCACAACTGCTTTTTGCTAGCTTCCTTGGAATTGCTGGAGGAATGTATATTTATCAACCAATATTTGAACAGTATTCCAGAGATCAGAAGGAATTAAAAGAAAAGTTGAAATTGGCACAGGAATCAAAAGAGAAGAAAAGTTAATACTGCATGGAGTTGAACTGTAAAGTAATTGCTTAAAGTTCCATTGAAGTTATACATTGACTACAAATAGTGTAGTAAAAACTTCTCAAATATATTTTAAACATAAATAAATGATAGATGATGATTTTAAAACTAGCACTGTCAATCTTAATGTTTACTGTACTTTTATTTTCCATTTTTTGTGTTTTAAAAAAAACCAGGATAGATTAGTAATTTTCTTTTAAGCAAAATGAATGTCTTAAGGAATATTTTGTTTCCTAGTCAAGATTTATGTTTTTAGGAATGAGGCATATACAGTACCATGGAATGACAGTCTAGACTGGGAATGGTGTTTATAGTAGTGTTTGTAGATGAAGTGAACCAAGTTAACCACCTCAGACAGAATGCCCCTCAGTTAGCTTACAGTTCGCCTGGTTTAATATACTTCAGCACTCTTTTAACCCCAGCCCTTTCTCATCCTAGGCAGAATAGAGGAGTAATTTGAGAATTGGGGTGGCTCAGATCAAATGAGGTTTTAGAGAGGGTGTATGGTGTTATATAAGGTGGCAAATATGACACAGATCTGTTTAACTCACTAAGTAAATTTGCATTAATGATGGTAGTTAGAGGAGTTAATTTGTTATGAAGCTATTATTCATATAGTTAAAGGGTTTTTTTTTTAAATTGCTAAGAACCGATGCTACTTTTTAACCTAATGATCTTAAACTTGTATTTTCAGTGAGAGCTACAAATGTAATCCTATATGTACAAAGTGCTTTTTTAAACTAAACTCATTTTTAAAAAATAAACTCATTTTTATTATTGCTTTCTTTTTTTTGAAAAGTAAATTTATTATAACTTAATCTAAGCTATCTTATGTTGATTGGACAGCATGAGTAACTAAAAAAAGTAAAGAAAGAAAGAAAGTAGTATGTGTTCATTAAAAAATTTCAACAATACAGAAATGAAAGTGAAAATTATCCATGTATACATTGATTTACTCAACATACTTCTCAGTTTAGTGAGCTCTGAAGATTTTTTTCCTTCTATCTACACAAAATATAAAACTTTTAACGTACTGAGTATCAGCTATGTGTTAGGCTTGGTTTGGCTTGGTTTCTCTTGGCTACAGGTAGACTGGAGTTCTGTTCTTTGTGTCTTCTAATTGTGAGATCCAGGCTCAATGAGCAGCCTCTGTCAGGGTATGACAAAATATAGGATTGAGAGAAATGGATGAAACATGGAGTCATAAATTTCTGCTCAATTGTGTTAAATGTCATGTCTTCTCACATTCTGGTGGTTTAGAGTATGTAACGTGGTCAAGCCCAAAGTCAAGGGCAGGAACATAGACTCTTCCCACAGGACACACAGTCAAGCCACATGACAATGGGCAGGAATACACAATCCTATTATATCCAAGGAATGATAATCCTCTAACATCAAGTGAAATTGAATTGCTTTTGATCCTTCTGTTAAGAAGGATACTTTGTCAGTATAGTAGTTACATACCAAATGCCAGAGGATAAATGTTTTTCCAGTATAGATAGTGCAGTCATTCAAATCAAAGCCACGATGAGATACCATTTCACATACAGTAGGATGACTGCAATAAAAATACAGGAAATAATTGTTGGCAAAGATGTGGAGAAATTAAAACCCTCATATACTGCTAGTGGGAGTGTAAGAGTGCAGCTGCTGTTTGGCAATTCCTCGAAATGTTAAACATAGTGTTACCATGACCTAGTAAGTCTACCTTTAGGCATATACCCAAGAGAAAT
>NW_011888866.1:8228744-8233914 GCF_000151845.1 Pteropus vampyrus
AGTGTTTGTAGATGAAGTGAACCAAGTTAACCACCTCAGACAGAATGCCCCTCAGTTAGCTTACAGTTCGCCTGGTTTAATATACTTCAGCACTCTTTTAACCCCAGCCCTTTCTCATCCTAGGCAGAATAGAGGAGTAATTTGAGAATTGGGGTGGCTCAGATCAAATGAGGTTTTAGAGAGGGTGTATGGTGTTATATAAGGTGGCAAATATGACACAGATCTGTTTAACTCACTAAGTAAATTTGCATTAATGATGGTAGTTAGAGGAGTTAATTTGTTATGAAGCTATTATTCATATAGTTAAAGGGTTTTTTTTTTAAATTGCTAAGAACCGATGCTACTTTTTAACCTAATGATCTTAAACTTGTATTTTCAGTGAGAGCTACAAATGTAATCCTATATGTACAAAGTGCTTTTTTAAACTAAACTCATTTTTAAAAAATAAACTCATTTTTATTATTGCTTTCTTTTTTTTGAAAAGTAAATTTATTATAACTTAATCTAAGCTATCTTATGTTGATTGGACAGCATGAGTAACTAAAAAAAGTAAAGAAAGAAAGAAAGTAGTATGTGTTCATTAAAAAATTTCAACAATACAGAAATGAAAGTGAAAATTATCCATGTATACATTGATTTACTCAACATACTTCTCAGTTTAGTGAGCTCTGAAGATTTTTTTCCTTCTATCTACACAAAATATAAAACTTTTAACGTACTGAGTATCAGCTATGTGTTAGGCTTGGTTTGGCTTGGTTTCTCTTGGCTACAGGTAGACTGGAGTTCTGTTCTTTGTGTCTTCTAATTGTGAGATCCAGGCTCAATGAGCAGCCTCTGTCAGGGTATGACAAAATATAGGATTGAGAGAAATGGATGAAACATGGAGTCATAAATTTCTGCTCAATTGTGTTAAATGTCATGTCTTCTCACATTCTGGTGGTTTAGAGTATGTAACGTGGTCAAGCCCAAAGTCAAGGGCAGGAACATAGACTCTTCCCACAGGACACACAGTCAAGCCACATGACAATGGGCAGGAATACACAATCCTATTATATCCAAGGAATGATAATCCTCTAACATCAAGTGAAATTGAATTGCTTTTGATCCTTCTGTTAAGAAGGATACTTTGTCAGTATAGTAGTTATATACCAAAGGATAAATGTTTTTCCAGTATAGATAGTGCAGTCATTCAAATCAAAGCCACGATGAGATACCATTTCACATACAGTAGGATGACTGCAATAAAAATACAGGAAATAATTGTTGGCAAAGATGTGGGGAAATTAAAACCCTCATATACTGCTAGTGGGAGTGTAAGAGTGCAGCTGCTGTTTGGCAATTCCTCGAAATGTTAAACATAGTGTTACCATGACCTAGTAAGTCTACCTTTAGGCATATACCCAAGAGAAATGAAATTATACATGTACCCAAAAAAATTTGTACGAGAATGTTCATATCATTATTATAATAGCCAAAAAATGGAAACAACCCAAATGTCTATCAGCTAATAAATGAATAAACAAATTGTGGCATAGCCACACAATGGAGTATTACTCAGCCATAACTAGGAATGAAATACTGATACATACTACAACATGGATAAACTTTGAAAATATGAAAGAAACTGGGCATAAGTGGTCACATACTGTGTGATTCCATTTATATGACATGTCCAGAACAGGCAAATGCATAGAGACAAAGTAGATTGATTAGTGGCTGCCAGGGACCAGGGGGAAGAAGGGATAGGGAGTGACTGCTAATGGATATAGGTTGTTTTTAGGTTATTGAAAATGTTCTACAACTAGATAGTGATGATCATACAACTTTGTGAATACATTAAAAACCACTGAATTATACACTTTAAAAGGGTACCATGAATCTATTAGGCATCACCACAGATCCCTATCAGTCAGGTCACCCTGGTTGTACTCTGCCTTTGCTTCCCATTATAGTAGCTATGTTCTGCCATCTGTCTTTTGTTGTTCAGGAATTCTTTTATTTCTAGTTGATTCTAAAGAGCCCTATTCCAGTAGTATCTGTCAGTTTCAGCCCATAAAGGGCAAACACGATTGAGCTTTTCAAAGATGTCAGTGGCCTCCTTGCCAGGGCATTTTTCTCACCAGTGCCTCAGTGAAAGGAATATCATCAGGGCCTTCTGGGTAACATAAGCAGATGATGGCTTCTCCAGTCTCGTTATAAGTCCATTCTAACCTCAGAAGGGCAGGACAGAGGGAGTAAAAGAGTTAGAGAGAAAGCTAGGACAATGATAGATTTTAAAGTGGGCCAGTAGATTTAATCATATGAGATTTTCTGAAGAGACTTAAGGGTTTTTAAAAACCTATTATTTTGAAATAACTTTGGACTTAGAGGAAAAATATGAAAATAATAAGAACTTTCATGTCTGTTGCCCAGATTCTATAAGTGTTAACATTTTACCACACTTATTTTAATTTCTCTCCTCTCTTTATATTTATGTATGTATGTATATACACATGAACACACATTGTTTTTGTAAACCCTTTGAGAATAAGTTGCCCACATGATGCCCTCTACCCCTAAATATTTCAGTGTGCAAGTCCTAAAAACAAGGATATTCTCTTTCACAAATGCAGTATAATGATCAAGATCAGAAGGTTAAGACCAATATGATATTGTCTGATCTCAGATTTTATCCAAATTCAACAAAGTCGCATTAACATTCTTTAGAGTAAAAGACAAAATTTTATTTTTTCTAATTAGAACAAATCCAGAATCACTTTTGAATTTAGTTGTCATGTCTCTTTGGTTTCATTTATTCTGAAGCAGTTCTTTACTCATCACCTTTCACGACCTTGATAATTTTTAAGAATACCGGTCTGTTGTTATGTAGAATGTCCCTTAATTTGGGTTTGTTTAATGCTTCTTCATGATTAGATAGATTCAGGTTTCTACTGCAGAAATCATGTGTCAGTTTGATTTATAAATTCCTATTTTATTATATGTGTTACACTCTATTACTATCACCAGGACTGACCACATGATTTGTGGGGCCCAGTACAAAATCAAAATGTAGGGCCTTATGTGGGGACAAGGAAGTTAGTCTCCCCATGGGTCCACCACTCCAACCCTTGGCAAATGAACAACCCCCAAGAAAGTGCAGCCTCCATCCTGGGTTGTTCTTGATTCCTGGGTGGTGGCGGAAGAAAGCCCCTGATGAGTGGCACACGGAATGTGTCATGGACTGCCAGACTAGGGGCAGGAACTCCAGCCTTCTTGCCCACCCCATGGTGCTGTGGGGCATGTGCTCAACCCTGACCGCTCCTGCTCCCATGCCCGGGCTCCTGCCTGGGTGGAAGGTGATGGTGGAATGTGGGCTTTCCTCAGCCAAGGTGACGTGGCCACTGCCCTGGAGCAAGGCAGTGAATGCAAAGCTTGGCAAGGCCCAGGGGACCAGGGGTAAGGAGTGGGCAGTGGCAGGAGTCAGAACCACATGTGAACAGAGGCTCCAAGCCCCTGGGCATGCTCCATTGTGCCATTAGATTTCACTTTTAAAACATGAATTTAAAGACATTTTTAAAAGAATTTCATGATAGTAACTGCAGAGCATTAAAATTCTGAGTGCAGGGCTCTGTATGACATATGAAATGTATCACCAGGAAGCCAGCTCTATCACTATTTATTTTAATGTTCAAATTGCCCCAGAGTTGGCCAGTGGGAGCCCTTTCAAGCTGACTACTGAGTTTTTTTTTTTTATGTTTATTTCAGACATGAGAAGTAATGTTTAAACATTATCTGAAAATCGTGTCCAGTTTAATAAGTATAAAACAAGACTCCTAAAAAAAGTTTATGACTAAGTATAAAATGCTTTAGAATATACTTTGACATTCACAGTGGCCATGTTTGTAAAATAAATTTTGTTAATGTAGTTTAAAAACAATATATTCACAGTCCTGATTAGAATAAGCGAGTGCTTACTCAATGAACTGTCCTCCCCAGGATGGTTCCTGTGTCCTTTTGACATGTACATGTCATTCTCTGAGCACTCCTTTACTTTCTGGCTCATCCTTTTCTCTCCTAGATCAACCTATGAATCAAGGAGTACTGGTTCTTTTTTTTAAAATGGAAACAAAATTCACATAACAAAAATTTAATCATTAACCATTTAAATTAATACAATTCTGTGGCATTTGCTACATTTGCAGTGTCGTGCAATTATCACCTCTTTTGAGCTCCAAGACATTTTTATCACCCTAAAGGAAACTCTATGCACAGTGAGCAGTCACTCCATGTTTCCCCTTCCCTCACCTCTGGCAACCAGTCTATTTTCTGTCTCTATGGATTTACCTATTCTGGAAATATGGATGTATTCTGGGTATAAATGGAACCATACAATATGTGACTTTTTGTGACTGGCTTCAAGGTTCATTCATGTTGTAGCATGTTATCAGTACTCCATTCCTTTTTATGGGCTGAATAATATTCCACTGTATGGCTGTACCATAATTTATTTATTCATCCACTGATGGACATTTAGGTTGTTTCCACCTTTAGGCAATTGTAAATAGTGACCCTATCAACATTTGGGTACAAATATTTGTTTGAATACCTGTTTTTAATTCTTTTGGGCATATTTCTAGGAATGGACTTACTGGGACCTATGGTAATTCTCTGTTTAACTTTTTGAAGAATTGCCAGATTGTTTTCCAAAGTGCCTGCAACATTTGCATTCCCATTAGTAATGTACAAGGTTCCACTTTCTCCACATTCTCACTAACACTTATTTTTATTTTTTAAAAAGTTATGGGAACCTAGTATGTGTGAAGCGGTATCACATTATGGTTTTGATTTGCATTTCCCTAATGATAAATGACTTTGAACATCTTTTCACATGCTTGTTGACCATTTTTATATCTTCTTTGGAAGATATGAGTCCTTTTCTCACTTTTTAATTGGATTGCTTGTCTTTGTTGTTGAGTTCTAAGAGCTCTTTACATATTCTATATTCTATATTGTTATCAACTATGTGATTTGCAAATATTTTCTCCTATTCTAAAGATCATGTTTTCACTCTCTTGATAGTATTCTTTGATGCACAAAATTTTCCAATTTTGATCAAGTCTAATTCTTCTATTTTCTTTTGTTACTGTGCTTTTGGTATCAAATCTAAGAAACCATTGCCAAATCCAAGGTC
>NW_011888866.1:8234614-8236194 GCF_000151845.1 Pteropus vampyrus
TATAATTGCTTCTAGGACCTCTTAGCAGACAGTGCTGGTTAAACATGCATACATGCATATCTTTATGTAATTCTATTTCTCTCTATTCAAAATCATAAGTTCTCACCGATACCTCCAATTTTAATCCTATTAGTAGTGATACTGCATCTGGACTCTGCATGTTTCAGGCTGCGGCCTGTAGTGTCAGAGAAGCCCCAGGATGGGAAGCAAGAGGTGTACTATGACCAATTCTGTGGCTCTAGTAAGAAGTGGTATAGACAGGATTTTGAACTGGTACACAAGATATATTCAACACAGTTTCTGCAATAATTTTCTCTCCTTGTTTTCCTCCTACCTGTCTGGGCACTCTTTTTTCAGACTCCTTTAGCTGAGTGATCCTCTGGGTTTTATATGAAGGCTCCTCTCTGCTCACTTAGTACATTTTCTAGACTAGCTCGCTGACTCTCATGTCTTTGAATACCTTTTGGATAATAGCTCCAATATATTCTTCTGTGCTTCAGATTAACTTATTCAACTTCATACTAAAGTTTCACTTGGCTGTTCTGCTGGTGCTGGTATGTCAAAGTTAAAATGTCCTAAACTTGCTCATTATGGTCTATTTCACCTTCCCTCCGTGTGGCAAAAGGGCTTTCTTGCTTTTGTTCAATGGCTCCTAGTTGTCCAAACAAGAAACATGGGCACCTCTATAGATTCCTCTGCCGCATCACTCGCTAAGACCAAGTTTGCTTGATTCATTCTCCTAGATATCTCAGATCTATTGATACATCTTCATCATCCTGGCCACTGCTTTAAGTCAGATCAGTTTTATCCCTCATTTGGATTTCAGCATGCTCATTGGCCTCTCAAACCTAGTCTTAGCTTTACAGTCATTAAGAAAATGGGTTCTAAGTTTTACTCTTTGCCGTGGAACTTATTAGCTATATGATCTTGACCATCGTGCTTACTCACTTTAAGGCTGCTTTCTCTTCTGTAATATGGGGTTAAGAATAGTACTTATTTCATAGGGTAATTGTGAGAAGTAAATGAGGCACTACATGTAAAGTTCTCAGCATGTTGGTTGATTCATGGTCAAAGGACAATAAATGTTAGCTATTATCCTTATAATCATTCCAGTATTCATGATCCAGCCTCTTCTTATTTCTTGTTTCTTCTGATTGCTTCTTTCTACTCAGTTTTTCAGCTTTTCTGAACTTCTTTCAGTTGCTCAAATTTCTCATGCTCTCTTTTACCTCCAGGCCCTTCCTCTGCTCTCTTTTCCTAGAATTCTCTTCTCCTTCACTCTCTCACCTTATTCATCCTTCTTTATACATATGTCACTTTCTCTGGGATGTCTTAATTTGGTGCCACTTATCTGTGTTCCATTGATACTCTTTAATTTCCCTTAGCTGGGATTTTATTTCACTGCCCTGAAGTTAACTGCTTACTGGTTCAGTTTTCAACCTCCCTAAGGACAGAAACCAGTTTACCTTTCTTACTATTGCCTCTCCAGTACCTAACACAGTGATTGACTCACTGAATGAATGAATGGGTCACAGCACCACTGTTTTCTGATCTCCTGTCTGGCAAGCTCTTGGTGACAA
>NW_011888866.1:8237629-8264276 GCF_000151845.1 Pteropus vampyrus
CGGAGGCGCGCTCTGGCCGCCGGCGTCCGCCAGGTTCCGCTTCATCCCGGAGAGCTGAGTAGGGTAGCAGGCCAGGGGCGCGTCTGGCCCCCAGCTGCGATGGAGGCTGCCGCTCCTTCCCTCCCGGCCTCTAGGCGGCTGAGCCGGCCAGAAAAGTTGCTTTGCTGCTTCTGGGCCCTGCATGGCCATCGCACAGACCTCACGATGACAGCTGCTGGGGATGGGAGTCAGCTTGGGCAAAGTGATGACGAAGTGTAGTCCCAGGTCGGGACCGCGGCTGAGGTCTCCTCAGGGTGGCATACAGGTGCGAGGGTCTCCATCTGTGGGAGAGGAAACTTCACTGGCAGAAGAGGAAGGTCTCAGACCTCCAGCACTTCCCTCTAGTTCTTTCCTCCCTGTTGTTTTTACTTGAATTATTGAACGTCTTTACACCTTTGTTGGCCAGGGCCCTGAAGGCAAATTGGAAGGGTGGGAGAGGGTTCTCCCTTCTCCTGTCAGACAGAAAGCCCTACCTGGCAGCTAGGTCCTCGGGTGCTGACTTATGGTAGGACTAACATGATGACAGGTTTCTGTAACTATTGCCAAAGGCTTGTCACTACCCCCAATAGATCACCGCTTAAGCCAAGTCAGGCTTAAGTGAGGGAAATCTTGTGACCCCTTGACTTTTGAGTCAGGCTTAAGTGAGGGAAATCTTGTGAGCCCTTGACTTTTGAGGGAAATCTTGCGAGCCCTTGACTTTTGCCTTCCAAGCCTGGCCACATGGGCTACATGTTTTCAGAATCTTTTGCCATGGGATTCTCTTCTTCACCTCTGAGGGCTAACAGCTGTTTTCCCCTACTGGATAGATTCTTTATGGTTGGCTCATCATTCAGATGTTGGAAGGGGCGAGTAGCGTTACACCATATCAGTTTTCTGTGACTATTGCCGATTTAATTTCTTGCTGCTTCACTGTTCCTGTTCTTTCATCTTCTTCTTAAAAACTCGCTTTAGTAGGGGAAACACAGTCTGGAAAATAGGGTTTCTGCATATGGTTAGAAATGAAGAAAGTTTAAAATACTGCTGAAAGAACTCGATTGAGGATCACTCTTTTCTGTATTTTATACTGTTTCTCATTCCCACTTTCTTCCTTTCATTTTTCTTCCTCCCTCTCTTTCTTAATTTTCATGACATGCTTCGATTTTTTATTTTAATGACATATAATTAATTTTTCCATTTGTTGCTTGTGCTTCTGGTGTCAAATCTAAGAAAGCATTGCCAAATCCAAAGTCATGAAGACTTATGTCTGTTTTATAGTTTTAGCTCTTATATTTCAATTTTTAATACATTTTAATTTAATTTTTGTATGTGATATGAGGTAGAAGGTTCAACTTCATTTTTTTGCATGTGGATATCCAGTTCTCCTAGCACCATTTGTTGAAAAGACTGTTTTGCCCCTTTGAGTTGTCTTGGCACCACTGTTGAAAGTCAATTGACTGTAAATGTGAGGATGTATTTCTGGATTTAAATTCTACTCTCTTGACCTATGTCTATTCTTATGCTAGTACCACACTATTTTGATTATTGTAGCATTGTAGTAAGTTTTGAGTCTCCCCACTTTGTTCTTTTTGTTCTTCTTTCTCTCATTCCCATATCTAGTCCCTCAGCAAATCTAACTGGTTCTATTTTGAGAATATATCTATGGTAGTAACCATTTCTCACCACTTTCACTGCTACCATCAAGTTCCTATCATCTGTCACCTGGATTACTGAAAAAGCCTCCTACAGGGCCATACTGCTTCCACACTCATCCCTCTGCAGTCTGTTCTCAACACAGCAGCCGGAGTCACTCACTTCTCTGTTCAAAAACTCTCCAATGGCTTTTTATCTCAGGATAAAAGCAAAGTCTCATCATGGGCTATAACCCCATGTGGCTTCATCTTCTATTACTCTCTCCTTTGTTTAGTCTGCTTCAGCCATCTGCACCTCAGGACCTTTGCACTTGCTGTTTCCTCTGTCTGGAATGCTCTTTCTTCAAATGTCTGCATAGTCTTCTTACTTATTTCATTCAGGTCAAAAGTCATTCCTGTAGAGAGGCCTTCTTGAACCATCTCATCTAAAATAGCATCCCTCACCCCTGCCATCATTTTCTGCTCCCTTGCTTTATTTTTCCTTTGAGTACCTGTAATACTGTCATCTCCCTACCCCGCCCCCCCCCCCACCACGCTTACACTCACAAATTTGTCTCCCACCTACAGAATGCAAGCTCTGTGAAGGTCAGGAATTTTTCTTGTTCACTATGGTGTGCATAGCGTTTAAAATGGTTTCTGGCACAGAGTAAGCACTCGAAAGAATGTGCTGAATGATTGAAACGGGAATCGGAGACTAAGAAATGGGGATCACTTTGCTATTTCTCATTATTCCTTCCCACTTGAAGAGAAGCAATGTCCATAATTACACTAACATCTTAGTTTCTCTTCTTCTATCCTCATATTTCCCCTAAGATAATGGCCTTACCCTCCTTGGGAAGAGAAAGGTCAAATAACTGGAAAGGTGAGGGCTCTGGGTCCTCTCCACATCGGCAGTTGGGCGGGGGGGGTCTCTTCTCTGAAACCTGGATAGCTTGGGCTGGGCATTCAGCGCCTGTCTCCAGTGATTCGGTCCCCTGTGGTGGTCTAGGGAAAGAGTGAAATTCCTTCGAAATTCAAGAAAATGGAAATTTATTTCTTGATGAATACTTTGTATTGCAGTGAATTTATCTTTCTCTGGCATCTAACTAAAATTCCAACTCGGACATTCATTTTGACATTTAATTACATGACTACTTTAGACTGTCAACTGTTTATGTATATATCCTTATTTCCATGACTAGGTTGTAATATCTGGAGGCAAAGCATGACTTTAGCTCATTTTTGAGTTTTCTACTGCAGGTATCTTATACAAAAGAAGTGTTCAATAAACTCTTGCTGAATGTACCAGTAAGTTAATGAATAAACCTGGATTTATTTTTATCATTGGAAACTTGTGGTCTATACATTTAATTTTTCTTAGCCAATAGCTGCAAGTACTTGCTTTAGCCCACCTCATTCTGATGCTGCTGATAGAGCAGTATTGGCTACAGCTGAGTGGGGCTTTCTACTGCCCTTTCCTAGTGAGAATTGAATTAATTGGCTTATAGTGGATGGTAATTAATCTTCTGTGTTATTTTTAAAATTGAATCTACCTTCCATTGTTATTTAACCTTTCTTGGAATGTGCCCTATTTATATCTTCACAGCAACATATGAAAAAAGATTTTTTTTTACATACATATGAGAAATATATATATTAATATAGATCCTTAATAAATTATGATAGGTTTGATACCTCCTCAAAAATGAAACAGGGCTTGCATGTTTAAATCGTGATCCCCTAATTAACTAGATGAAGGGAATCCTTTCACAATGTGCATGTGTGTTAAATCCCCATGATGTACACTTTAAACATCTTACAATTTTCTGTCATTTATACCTCGATAAAGCTGAAATTAAAAAAAAAAAGTGCGAGTCCCTAAGAAGCAAGATTGTCTTGCCATTGTTAAAACAGAGCACCTTCTGAAGAAAGAAAATTTTCCCTTTTGCTGTCTTTGCTTTTTATGCCTTGTGCAGTTTTTGCTTGCACCGTTTTTATTCCTCTGCCTCTTGGCCAGGAAGCTGGAGTTTATGATCTGGTTTCCCTTAAGCTGATTACCTTGGGAGCAGACATGAGCACTGAGTTGGAGGAAGAGATAAAGGGCTTGTAATTAACTTTATGTCTGTGGGGTGAGATGTGTGGAGCAGTGAGCGTTCAGCTTGCTTTGGCCTCCTGTCTACTCATACAGTACAAAGGACATACCACATTCTTTTTCTTGTATGATTGAGGTCTACTGGCACTCATTTTACTGTTAAGTAAAAGGTCATGCCCCACTTACTCAAGAGGAATGTTGAAAGTTATTCCCCTTTTCCTGGTTTTTGTTTGTTTGTTTGTTTGTTTGTTTTTTTGCCACTGTATGCACTACTCTTGAGAAGGTCTCCCATTTAGTGCCTCAGCCACTCTTAGAACCACCCACATGTATGGAATCAGAGTTTTGATTTTTAAAATTGAACTTTCAATGTGGGGTCAGAGATGGGGTGCAAGATTTAGTCAAAAAATTTTCATTTTAACTAAACAATGAATAATTTTTACTATTAGTATGTTCCGTGTAATATTTGGGATATACTTATACTAAAACTTTTTTTTGTTTTTATGAAAGGCAAATTTGTGTCTTACATTTAATCTGATAACCCTATTCTGGTAAACCCATGTTTATGCACAGGAAATGCATTGATCATGATTATGTTCAAAGAACTATTGAGTGACGGCTCACTTTGGTTACTGCACACGTGTCCATCTTAAGGAAGGAGAGGACTTATAAACTCAACGAGTATTAGAACTAGAAGGAAGCTGGTGAAGGTTTAGTTTTGCTCTAGATTTTTGTAGTTAAGGAAATTCACATCCAGAAACATTAAGTCGCTTTGTAAGATCACACAGTTAGTGAGAGAGCCAGAACTGGAACTCGATGTGCAGCAGTCGGTCTGCTGCATGTCTTTCCTTCAGCGATCGTATATAAGTCACTTATGTTTTTGTGTTGACCCTTAATTGCTTTGGTTGCCACCCTCCCATGATCATTCCGTTATCATGCTGTCCTTCAGTCCCCAGATCTACTATGTGGTGGGCAAAGCCATTCTCTTGAGACACCCTTGGCTTTCTATCTGAGGGCCACATAACTGTTGAAAGCCACCATTTGGTGGTATTCCCTGTGATGATGCCAAAAGCCTGTAGTTCGATGTGTTTTTATTCCTTTTAAGGTCTTATTAACATTTTTGTCCCTTTTGAGTTTTTATTGTAAGATGCTTTGATTAAAGTGGACTTACTAAGAGTAATTCCACAATAGCCAAGTATTGTTTTATTGAAAGCCTGTGTGCTTTGTGTGGCCTACCGCTATGAAATGCATCATCCCTTTGCATTTTGGTAGAACAAATGTGGACGATATGTGGTAAGGACCAATGTCAGTAGATAGGTGTATGTGACTTGTCCTTTAGAGATGTGTCCTTATAAAACACTGGGTTATTTTATCATTATTTAAAAAAACATTTGTGCCTGTTTAGGAAAGCAGCCTTGAAAATGAATATGCATCCTCTGACTGCCACTAGAATACCATATTTCAGAACCCCTAATCTTATTTTTTCATAGCTTTGTTGATTAATTCATATAAAGCCTTACCAGTTGCCAGATCAAAGCATAATAATAAAGTTAGTTGCCAAGAGACTAAAAAATCTGTTTGTTCTTATAAACTGCAGTTCATCTATTCTGCTCTGATCCCACCTGCTCTGGGCAGCTGATCAAATCTTATGTGGGTAACCATCTAGTTACGTATCTCCCATGTATCCGGATTATTAAAAGCAAAGACAGGGTCTCAATCAGCTAACTAAAGCTGATGCTGAGGTATTTTTATTCTTTCTGTACTACTCCTAATGTGGAAAGAATGAGACGTAGAAATAGGTCATGATTTCAATGTTCACTTGAGATACCTAAGAATTTTTTAACATAATCTATGGTTGCAGTCAGGATTTCTTTGTTTCTTGTAATGTGTGATTACTTTTTATAATGAATCTTACCACTGCAAGGGAGCGATTGCAATCGTGAGTGAAAAGGTTTAGCAGCCCTTAAAAAGATAAGGTATTGTCTTCCACTCAGATACTGGACACCAAATGTGTCCAAACAAGCTTCTGGCTGTTCCTGGCTGGGCTTCTGTCATAATGCACAAGGCCAACTCTTCATCACCCCTGCTCTCCTAGGGCACTGAGGACCTTGAAGTAGTATTTCCTCAGGGAGTGACTCAGCCCTGTATTCCTGAGCTCTTGCTTGATTGTGGAGGAGCTGACAGGGCTAGTTTTTAGTCTCTACTACTGCTGATAATTAACTGTGGTATTACACCAGTGGTTCTCAGCTGTGGCTGATTTTGGCCCCTTCCTACCTGGGGGACATTTGGCAATGTCTGCAGACATTTTTGGTTGTCACAACCGGCATTTAGTGGGCAGAGGCCAGGGATGCTGCTAAACATCTCACAGTGCACAGGACAGCTTGTCACAACAAAAGATTACACTGTCAAAAATGTCAGTGGTGCCAAGGCTGAGATACCTTGCATTAAACAGATCACTGAATCTCTCTGGCCTGCAGTTTCCTGAGTTACATATTCTCTCCATCAGATAGTTTCCTAAGCCTAACTCCACCACTGTTGTCTTTCTAACCCTTTTCTTACCTCAGTTCTAAGTCATTAAATATGGAGTATGGCCCAGGCCTGAGGACCACTGCCCTCAGGGATCACGGAGTGATGTCCTCGTGGAGGGACCGGGTTGGCCATATGAGAGGAATGGACTTTGTGGGGACAGCCCGTCACTAGAAAGTGAGAGCCACGGCTGCAGAGCCTGTCTGTCGTGTGATTCAGCATAGGTGGAAGCCTGCTGGAAAGACCACAGAGAGTGTTGTGGCTTTGTCCATAAATGCCTTGGAGACCTGAGCTCGCAGTACTTTGGCATGGTGAGCTCCTGGCTGACCAGGAGTGTCCACTTTTCAAAGATCCCGCTGGCCACCACGCCCTTGTGCCAGAGGTGCCTCAGATGCTAGAGTCTCCCAAGGAACTGCACAGTTTCTTCATTAACACCCTGTTTCCTGCCTCTCTGGGAGGTTAAAAGTCAATGACAAAAACCCCTACCCCGAGTTATCAATCCATTTCCCACCCAGGTTAGGAATCCTCATTGATTACACTTACAGTATCACGTAACTTAAGGGCTGGTAGCACCTTAGAAACCATGGATAAGCAGAAAAGGTTCTAGAAGATTGGTCTACCGGCTCCCCAACATATTATTTCTGTGCCCCTATGCTAATATTTCTTGATTTTAACCAGTTGTAAGATGAGTAATCCAAAATCGTGTTGTTTTGTTGTTCAAAGGAAGTGACTTTCAGATGGGACTTTACTAACAACTAGTGTCTCTTCTTTGAACCCTTCTGAAATATCACTGGCAGTAAAACAAGTGTATTATGATTTTCACCTACATTAAAGTCCAGAAATATCTCGTGCCTGCTATGGCTACGTGCCAGCTACCAGTTAAAGGCCATCATTTCTTGCTTGTATTGCTGCTTTTCTGGTCTCATTCTTGCCCCTGTCATGTGCTTGCCTCCTCCCAGTCCATTCCTCACACAAAGCCAGTGATCTTTAAAAAGTATAAATCAGATCATATGCTTCTTCTGGTTAAAGTTCCCTAGTCACTTCATACTGCAGTTGATATAATATCCAAATTTTCTAAATATGGTCTATGAGGGGCCCTGTGATCTGAGCCCTGCTGGCCTCCAAGACCTCCGCTCATCCCTGTGCCTCCATCATCCAGCCTCATCTACTTCCTTTCTGCTCCTTGGAAATGCCAAGCTCATTACTTCTTCAGAGCCTTTGTGCTTGCCCTTAACTCTTTCTCAATGCTTTATCTCCAGATCTTTAGCTGGCTGGTCCCTTGGTTCATTCAGATTTAATTTCAAATGTCACCCCCTGAGAGAGGCCTTCCCTGATCACTCTGTGGAAAAGAGCCTCAAGTCACTCTCTATCCTATTATTGTGTTATTGTCTTCACAGCACTTATTACTATTAGAAATTATTTTACTTTTCTGTTCACTTATTTATTGTCTGTCTCTTCTCACTAAAATGTTCTCTCTGTGAGGGCAGGGGCTTTCTGTTTTGTGAACTACTATATGCTTAGCACCTAGAATGATGCCTGGCTCATGATAGATGCTAAATAATGAATGACTGACAGAGTAAGTAAGTAAATGTTGGTGTTAGAGAAGACTGCTTGACAAATTCAGTCCTATTTAGTTTCTGTTGTGTCCTACACGTTGGACTTTATTTTTTAAACTAAAACCAGAATGTCAGTTTATTGACATATGAGAAATGGAACTGTTAAGCGACTAGATTCTTTGCTTTGAGGACTAAGGTACTGGCTTCCTGTAGAAAAAAACTCCATGGGAAGCAGATATAAAAGAAAGCTACTTGCTAAGTACAGACTCAGGGCACAGGGACTTAGAAATCAAAAAGATCGAAGAGCTCTAATGTTGGAAGAGGACTGAAAGATCACTATGGTAATTGCTCCTCAAAACTGGCTGCCCAGGAAAATTGCATACGGAGATTTTATTTAAAGCATACCCTCAAAAAAACAAAACAAAACAAAACAAAACAAAACATATTTTTCAGTCTCTCCTTTGGAGATTCTAATTTTTCAGGTTTTGTGTTAGGTCTGGGGAATCCATGTTTTATTTAAAATGCTGCTATGGTGATTGACATTAAACAACCAGGTTTAGGAACCCATGACTGAGCCCATCTCTGTTCCCAGGTGAATAAACTGAGGCTCAAAGAGATTATGTACCTCACTCAGAGCCACATATCTAGTGAGCGGGCAGCTGGCACTCGACCCACCCTGTCTTCTCTCTGTGCTCTTCATAAAACAGTAAGAAAGATTCTTTGGAACAGAGCAGCACAGACTCGGAAGTTGTTGGTTTATTACTTTTTTTCTTTATTTACACGTCACTAACCAGTCTGGTGTCAAACAGGAAATGCATACAGCATAGTTTTTGTTTTTTATTACCAGGTGTCAGATCAATTAGCTTTCAGATCTTGGGGCTGTAGAGTGATGATCAAATTGTAGTTCTGGGACCAACAACACCAACACTATCTGGAAACTCGGTAGAAATGCAGATTCCCACCCCAGACATACTGAGTCTAAAACCCTGTAGACTCAGTATGTCTGGGGTGGGAATCTGCATTTCTACCGAGTTTCCAGATAGTGTTGGTGTTGTTGGTCCACAGTCTATTTTAAAGCCATCCAGATGATTCTGATATACGGTGAAGCTTGAGAACCACTGTTCACAGGGACAGTTTACAAGCCAACCATTGGTTAGAACTGCTGGCCTCAGCCTTTTAGTTGGTGACTCATTAACATCGAGGCCTTAACTTAAGCCAGCCATCTGCTTTCCTTGGTGACATTTATTCAAACCAGGGACTATAGTTATAAATCTTCATTAGAATGCCATACAAAAGAAAGGAGCGGGGAATGGATTGATACTTAATTTGAAGTGTGTGTGTGAAGCACCATGCTTGAGGCTATTGCTTGTTATCTCATTTAATTCTTACAACCATCCTGCTATGTAGGTATTATCACCTCTCCTTTACAGATATGGAAACTGCAGCTAGTAGAAGTTAGACGTAGTCTTTTCTACAGATTATTCGCCCAGCTATAGTTGTACATTTTGCTGTTTTCTTCCTAGAGCAGCTGCTCTCAAACCTTATTCTATACAACCAGGGATCCCCTGGGAAGCTTATTATAAAGGCCAATGCCCTGGGCCCCCTCTCAGAGATCCTAATTCAGGTGGAACCTAGGACTTCAGATTTTCATCGGGTGATCCAGCTGCCAGTGGCATCAGACCAGACTCAGAGAAATTCTGTCCTGAATCCACTCACTCTTTCCTCAGTTATTGCCCCTCAAGGTTCCTCTGAGGTTCTGTGGTTCTTCAGTGTTTCATGCTCACAGGCCTTGGGCGCTGGATGGGGACTTTGGCAGAAGAAATATGAACAAGGGAGGAGCGAGCTTGAGAGCCCGCACAGAGACATCTCTCGTATGCCTGGCTGTTTATGCTCACTCTGCTGCCTCTTAGATCCCAGGCCATGTTTTGGCTTTGAGTAACTTGTGATCCTTTTTGTTATCTACCCCAAATTGTGCAACTTTTCTTATAGCAACTTCACCCTTGAGTTGGTGGGGTGCACAGATGTGAGCAATTTTTTCCAGGCTGTAATGAATATCTCTCCAGTACTGAGTTACTTCAGCCTTTGAGATCAGCAAAGATGTTTCATTTGTTCTATAATAAGAGCCTTTATCAGGAGTAGAATTGACATATTTACTGAATTAGTTGTCATTCCGTTAGGAGACAATGATTTGGTGCTATCATGAAGGAAAAAAGTAAGATACAAATTAAAAAAGAATCTCAAGTATGATACCTGATGTCCTTCATGAAGTAGCTTGCTGATTTCTGTCCAAACATTTAAAAGTAGCTACTGACATAAATACTCTAACACTTCCATCATGTAAAAAATATGAGTGTATCAAAAGATGGTGGAACTCTACCAGGCTTTTGCCTAGAGGAGAAGTCAGCAATGTTGAAATATTAAATTCTTTTAATATGTCTTGGTTCCTGAAATAAATAGTGGACAAGGGTGGAAGGAAATTTATGAAAGCAAACATTTCAGCTTTCTGGGATTCTCTGTATGTAAGGCAAATTATTTTTGCCAGTAAGAAAATAACCAAGGTACAGGTTAGGTTTCTAAGAATAATTTGTTTTGCCACTGATGTTAGATTTGACAATAAGTGAGTACAGTAGCTAGAGCTTCCATTTATTGAGAACTTACTTTGTATTAGGAATTATACAAACTTCTCTCATTTAATCCTCAACAGACTTTCAAAGTAGAATTTTCCTTCAGTTTATAGATGATATTAACAGGCTCTAAAGGATTAAGTAACTTTTCCAGTGCTGGGACTGGGGTCTCCAGGGATGCAGAACTTCCAGTGCTGAAACTGAGACAGTCCAGGGTAAACTGGGATGGTTGGTAACCTGAGTGCCACCCAGCTACTGAGGGACAGTTATAGTTAGGAAGTAAGCCCAGTGTGTTCTGAACTGTCTGACAGATGGTTCATAATATTGAAACTTGCTGATTGGCCTCACAGAGAGCCCTTCAGAACATTTCTTGGTACCCATTTTCCTCTATTTTACACACACTTTTAATAAGCTTGGTTATTTGGTTTCCAGGTGCCTTGTCAGTTAGAAACTGCACATTGGAAGGGGGAAGGGATGATTTTAAAAAGGTGTGATTTCTATGGTGAGAAACAGCTGACTGACAGCAAAGGTGTGGGCAGGGAGAATGAAATATAAACTAATGAAAGATGAAATCAATACAGAGACAGGGGCAATATACCTTAATAAGAAGAGCTATTATTGAACACTTAATATGTTCCAAACACTCTTTTACGCACTTTTTAGGTATTACATAATCAAATTATTACAAAATAGTCCTGTTCCGCAGATGAGGAAATTGAGGCATAGTAGGATTAAGTAACTTGCTGAAGGTCACACAGCCAGAGAGTGGTAAAGTCAGGTTTAAAGCCTGTCTCCAGAGCCCAGGCTCTTAACATCCTGTTTCAGTGTCGGTCCTAGATCCTGAACATGTAGCACAGCGAGTGAGTGATGTTTATTGTGATGCCCTGAATCATTTGAGAAAAAAAAATTAAAGCACAGGCATTCCGTTTTATTTTGTATTTATTAATTTTTAAAATTTTATCAATGTTATACGTGAACATAGATCTACGTATCTATGTCCAAAAAAAGGCTTATTGCAAAACAAACAAACGAAAAACAAAAAAAACAGAGTCCCCTCCCCCCAACTCATTTCCTCCTCCCCAGAGTCATCCGCTTTCAATTCTTGCAGTTAGTTGACTCTTGCTGGTAGTTGATCTTGTCTCTAAATGTCATACGTCCATTTCTTTGGTCAATTTTTCGGCTTTAAGAATTATCTATTGACATTTGACTGTGGAAGAAGAGAATTTTAGCTTATTTCTCTGCCTGCCCCTGCCACACATGTATACCATTTCTATCCCCTCCTTCTCCCAACAGTACATCATAGTTTTTAGTTGGATCAGTATGTTGTGGGCTCCTTTTTTATCTTTAGGCTTTTCCTTCTGGTTAGGAAGGTTATGCAGAGACGATATCTTTTGAACACCTGCTGTGGAGAATGTGTGCATTCTGGAAGTTAGCATGTAGGTGGGGGGTGGAAGTATCTCAGTATTTATTATGTAGCGTCTCACTGACATATTTATTATGTGGTCTGCCCCTGTCTCCACTGAAGTGTCTCCATTGGTTTGCCTCCGAGGGCCTCCAAGAGTTTGGCCCTCAGAGTGTTACTCTCTCCAGAGAATAAACCTTTGACTTCTTCCAGAGCTGGAGGAGTCATAAGGCTGGGATCTAAGCAGACTCTCACCATTTTTAGCCCCAACTTTACCCTCTTTCACCTCCAGAGGTGTTTTTGGCTCTGAAAGCCTGAGCTTTTCTGGAGATTCTGTGATGAGTTGATTCTTGCTTTTCCCTATTGGCAGATAAGGTGTCAGCTTTGCTGGTCTGCTAATTGGTTACCTCTTGTCCATCTACTTTCTAGCTTCCAATATTTCGTTGCTCCTATTTTCACTTGTTTTCTCTCTGTCCTAGTGAGTTTATGTCTAAAAGAAATAAAATTCCCTTTATTGTGATATTAGTGAGATTTGGGGAAGTAGCAGAACAAAATGTGTGTTCTTCGTAAGCCATCTATATCCTGAAGTCTGAAAGATGTTTTAGAAACCTTTCAAGGCAAGGGAGTCAAAAAAAGGTTTTGTTGCTCTACTGAGAAGACTGATAGTTTTGTGGAAAATGGGGTGGTCGAGATTTTACTTGCTGCTCAGAGTGTAGTTATAGGACTAGAAGCATCAGTATTACCAGGGCATTGCCTGAGTGCTTGTTAGAAATGCAGAATCCTGAGCCCCAGCCAGACATAATTGAATCAGAATTAGCATTTTAGCAAAATCCCTAGAAGAGTTCTATGCACATTGAAGGTTGAGAAGTACTAATGTGAAACTTACTCGACTTCTACTGTAGACTAAGTTGACTCTAATGAATTTTAATCTGGGGTTTTAAAATCTTGGTACATTCCCCTACTAAGTTGTTTTCCTCCAAATTCTAGAGGTTGCCACGAGATAAAAGGTACATAAGTTTTTATGAAAATGCACCCTTTCTCCCTTTATAAACTCTTGTCTGTACATCTGAGCCAGTATGAAATGTGAAACAAAAATTTTGTGTCAGACTGGTTATGTTCGGGCTTTTTTAGTTGCCCACAGTTCTCGAGGTTGGTGATGGGATTTTGGTGATGAGATTTTGTAGACTGGATAGGCTGAGTCTTCAGTCACACTTTTTGCTGCTAAAGTGAGAGGGCGTCTTCTCCTAGAGGCAAAGGTTTTTTATGTCCAGCATCTATCCCAGTGACAGGTAAGTGTTCAACAACTGGTTGTAGGATGAGTGAATCAAATAAGACACAATTCCTATCTTCAAAATATTCACCAATCAACAAGAAATAAATTGGATATTTATCATACGGGGTTGACCAGGTCAAAGAAAGAGTAAGCACAGAGAAGGGGCATCTAACTTAGCATTGCTCCTCAGAACAAGGAGCCAAAGGGCTGAATCTCTTGGTGAATAGAGCTTGGTGGGTTCAGAGTAGTGGTTTTCACTTTAGCATATATCAGAATCACCTGGAGGCTCATTAAAATACAGACTGCTGTGCCCATCTTTAGAATTTCTGATTCAGTAGGCCTGGGGTGGGCCCAAGAATGTGCAATTTTAACAAATCCCTACATGATACTGATGATGCTAATTTCATATTTTGAAAACCATTGGTTAGAGAATTATAAATAGTTCTGGTGGCTGCAGGGAGGAGGCAAGGAGGAGGCAGGAGGAGACAGGGAGCAGCGGTATGCAATGCTGAAGGCAGAAGCTTAAGGAGTAGGGATTTCATCGTGGAAGTTGCAGGGAGCCATTGGCAGGTTTTACAGAGGAGAGTGATGGACCCCCTTTTACCTTTTGCAAAGATCACTTGGGGTACAGTGTGAAGGGTGGATCAGTGGCAAGGCCAGGTTGGGGGCCAGAAAATCAGTAAGTGATTGGTTGTAGCCATTCAGATAAAAAATAATAAAAACTTGGAATAAAAGCAAGAGGAGCAAAGATTCCTAGAACTTGATGGTCAGTTGGAAGTAGGAGGGGAAAAGAGGGAGGAGTCTGTGTGGACCATCAGATTTCTGGCTGGGTGTGTGTGTTGGGACTGCGTTAATCAAGACACAAGGAGAGAAGTGGAGGTGAGAGTAAAGGAGGTAAGTTGAAGACCAGACATGTTGAATTCGAGATGCTAACAAGCTATCTGGGTGTCCCTTTCCTCCTTCAGACAGTTTTACTTATGGGTCTGGAGGTCAGGAGTGAGAATTCTGGGTAAGTCATCTAGCCCCATCTCTTCTGCCACTTTCATTTGTTGTCCTTTATTGTTTGTTTGGTTCAGGCATTGTATTTGCAAATGTATGACCTCTGAAGGGCTTGAGAATGAGATACTTTTAAAGTTGTTTTCTCAACAAATGTTCAATTTTTTTGATTGGGGAAAAGGAAAGCTTTGAAGTCCTAGTCTTACCCTAGAAGAGGTTAATACAGGCAGGCGCCTTCTGTCTGAGAGGCCAGTCAAATTAGGTTTCAGTAAGCTTGAAAGGGTAAAATCACTTGACTGGTCTGCAGACCATATGACAAACAGCTGAGACTAATTAGCTGGATTGTGGGTTTTTATAGAGATGCCTGATTTTGAAAGTTGATGAAGCAAACTGCTTTTCAAAAGACTCTTTTGAAAAACCTTTGCAAGTTGGCTATTCTGACTTTAATATTTCTCTTTGCATTAGACAAAAAGTAACCTTTTTGAAGAGGACATGTGATTGGAAGTTGTCTAATTGTTGAAGTGTTGAGAGGTCCAGTCGTGAAGGCTTAGAAAAACAACCGTTTGTACTTTGTCAAGGTATGGTTTTGCATTTATCTTTTCTTTCTCTCTCTTTCTCTCTCTCTTTTTCAGTAGAGGTTTCGGGTTCTGCTACTTTCAGGCACTTAAAGTACATGCAATTTAACATAGAATGCCGTTGCACATATTAGTGTTTTTAAACCAAATACTTCAAGACGTCTGCTAAATTTCTTGGGTTAAGTGTGAAAAGTACATTTTCTATTACCAGAGAGTGGGTATGAATACTGACTGCATTTTTTCTTCCTTTTCTGTACTTTAATAAAGTAACTGGTTTTTATTCTCAGATAATTTGTTGAACAACAGCTGATTAAGAAATTAAATTACTCGAAGAGTCTTGTCATCCTGAGGATCTTATTCACAAAAATTCAAGCTTATTGGGATTTTTGTTGTTAATATTATAATAGCTTTAATGGAGGAAAGCTTTATGTTACATATGTGTTTAAGTATAAGGCGTATTTCTCCTATGAATTAAGTTTGCCTTTAAATTAATTTTGTTAGATTTGGTAATGGCATTGTGGTTATGTAAGGAAAGATCTGTATATTTTAGGACTGATGAGTGACAGTATGCAGGAGTGGAAAATCTGGGTGATGAGTCTGATGGAACATTTCATTTCATTATACAATTCTTTCTTTTGAATATGTACGGCTCATTTTCTAGGGCTGCTATAACGAAGAACTACACCCTGCGTGGCTTAAACAACAGAAATTTGTTGTCTCACAGTTCTAGAGGCTAGAAACTTGAGATCAAGGTGTCGGCAGGGTTGGCTCCTTAGGGCTATGAAGGAAGGATCAGTTCCAGACCTCCTTTCTTGGCTTGTAGATGGTTGTCTTTTCCTGTGTTTCTTTGTATCCTCTTCCCTTTATGCGTGTGTGTCCAGATTTCTTCTTCTCATAAGAACACCAGTCATATTGGATTAGGGTCCACTTACTTGATAATCTCTCTACAGGCCCTCTCTCCAAATAAGGCCACATTCTGAGGTACTGGGTGTTGGGACTTCAACATATGAATTTGGGGGCCACACAGTTCGACTCAGAACAGATAAGTCAGAAAGATTTCATTATATTACATTTTAAAGATTTGCCTCCTGGTGCTTTCAATAAACATTTATCAAGCCGAGTGTCTAGACTCTACTGGATGTTGAACGTGTGAAGATGAATGGGACATGGTCTCTGCCCACTACCATTGGTTAGAGCAGGTGACTGGATGTAACTTGCTGCGTGTGTGTGTGTGTGTTTACTTATCTCTTCCATCATGCTGTGGCCACTTTCACAGTTGGGTGTCCCTAGGGACACAATCATAGTCCTGCCTCATGGGCAGCCTGGTATCCTTTGCGAGGCACCTGGAAGGCCTCTCTTTCTCTCGAACACCTTCAAGATAAGAAAGGATTGGAAGGACCCTTAACACTCATCTAGTCCAACCTCCTCATTTCACAGATGAAGAAACTGCGGCTGAGAAGTGCTAAAGTCTTCTCAGTGTCAGAGCCAAGGCAATGTGCTGACCAACACGTCATTTTGTTTTCTTTGCCACAGGTTCATGATTTTTATCTAGAAGTGAACTCAGAATCCCATTATCAGATGTCACTGTGAGAAATAGTCTCATAAAAGGGTGACATTCTCTTCTCTGTCAGGGTTCTTGGATTATAGGTACAAAAAAAAAAAAAAAGCTTTGGGGAGGAGTGTTTATTCATGAGGCCATTATACCCCATAGAATGCCCAGGTTGCATTTAATGCATCCCAAAGGGGTTTACCCTCATCTTGGCTGCTTTCTCTTACCATTTTTTCTTGCTCTTTCTAGATATAGTGTTCAGTGACCCAGCAGTTCAAAAAAGAAGAAAAAACAATTTTTCTTCTTTCTTGCTGCTGCTGCTGCCCACAGGAACTGTGGCAGAAAGAGAATGCTGATGAAACCCTGCCGGCCAGCAGGATGCACCATGGCAACTAGGACCTGCATACGTTAGCACATCCTGGAGCCCAGGGCTGCCTCTGCTGCTCTTTCAGCTTTTGCCCTCTCTAGACTTTCAGTACCTGAGTTCTCAAAAAGGAAATGCTTACTTACCACTTCCCTCAGTCTCTGTTTTCTCTTTTTAGGATTAAATCTTCCTGAGACATCTGCCCATCTTTTGCTACTCTTTCCTTCTTCCTCCTGAATTTTGTTTGTTTGGAGCTGGAGCTCAGGGTATAGCATACGTGATAGCTGATGAGTCAAGTAACATGCTCATTAAAAACAAAAGCTAATCTTTGCGGAAGCTATCATTCTTTTGTGCTGTCTTTGCAAAAGGGCACCTTCCTGCTTTCTTCTACACTCCTGGTGTTGCTGTAGCATAGTGGGGGCCTGGCTCTCTGGGCAGAGCAGAGGCTGGATTCAGTAGGGATTGGAGAGTAGGGAGGTGATGAATGAGATGAAGGTGCTGCTTGAGAGATGAACTTGCATTGCTACTGCTTCCCTGGAAGCAGGAGCTGCTTTACTCAAACACATGCAAATCATCCCAGAGCTGAGAGCTCCGAATTTTTTGTTTGTTCGTTTGTTTGTTTTCCTGTTTTCTCCATTTCGTGCTCGATTAGGTGTGTCTTCTCCCTGATGTAATCTGCTCAAGAATCCTTTAGCTACGAGTAAGAGATTAATCATTCAGTGAATCTCCTTTCTTCACAAGGAGAAAGCCCAGACCACTTTAAGCTCTCACCTCTGTGCTGTGGTGACTGACCCAGCCTATGGACTGACAGTTGTCTGAAAAATCTCCTCCTCGTATCCTCCTTGGCTCTCTCTTGCTACTCCTTGCATTTTAGCTCTCTCTTCTCTCTAAAAGGCCATCTTATCTCTCCCTTGACCTCAGAAAATCAACTATGTTGATGATTCTAAAATCCATATTGTTAGCCCTTATTTTTCTTTTGAGCCCTTTTTCAGTTTTCCAAATGCCAATTAAACCTAACTTCCTGGATATCTCTGAGATGTGAGGGACATTTAATTGGTCATGTACCATACAGTATGATGTAGTTGAGAGTGTGTCTGGGTTCAAATCTTGGCTCTGCCTCTTATTGTCTATGCGAGCTTAGAGAACTTACTTAACTTTCCTGTGTATCAGTTTTCTTATCCGTAAATTAGAGAGCTCACAGGATTGTTGTGAGGATCAAATGAGTTACTATTTTAAAGGGCTTAGAAAAGTGCTCAGTAAATGTTAGTTATAATCATCTCGAACCACCTTTTTCTCCCTTACTTAATGATAATACCATTTATTCAGTTATCAAACTAAAAGTTTGGGTTATCTTTAACTCCTAGACCGGTTGGTTAAGAAGTTATTCTGATTTTTCTACCTCCTAAATATGTCTCGAATTAATCCCATGCTCTTCATCCCCACTGTCACTGACACAATTCACGCACCATCTCTCCCTGTAGCCTCCCGATCCTCTTGTATTCCTAGTCTCCACGTGGCTGCCAGAAAGATCTTCCTCAGGCACAAACCTTGTGTTCCTCTCCTTTATAAAAGTCTGCAGTGGCTTTCCACTGCCCAGAGGGTAACACGCAAACATGTTAGTGCCACGGTAGAGTCGTTGTAGGCCTAGGTCCCAAACGCCCATCTTTTCAGTCTCTGTTTGGACACATCCTCTCCTGCCCCTGTGCACACTTTAGCCACATCCATTTGCTAGGTCCCCTTAATGCATCATAACCTTTTCCATCTTATTCCTTTGCAAGTACAAATGCCCGCACCCCCACCCCCACCCCCACCCCCACCCCGCCCCTCACTCTCACCCTCCCAGTCAGTCACCCAGCACTTGCTTCCTTCTCATATCTCTAAGCCTGGTCTGAGTTTAGACCATTGTGCTTTAATGTCAGACAGTCCTACCTAATCCCATCAAAAATCAGTTGCGCCTTTCATCAGATTGACATCAATGATCATTTTGTTCATAGTTTCTATTCTCTTTGAAGGATGATGCTTATTTGACTTATGGTGTGAAGTCCTTTACCACATCATCCTGTGAACTGTCTGTTCAATCCTGGAAAGGGAAAAACAAAATGTAATATTTTCAGTTGTTTAATAAATCATTAGAATTAGTGGCTAAGTAATAAATAGAAGATATATATATATATATATATATATATATATATATATATATATATATATATATGATGTCACTCACATAGTGACAAAAATATTAAGTATCAATAAGTCTCAAGATGTGTAAGAACTTTATGAAGATTATTTATTGGCAAAATTTTTAAAGGCATTGAAAATATGTAAATAAATGGAGTGATATACTTGTATGTGGATAGGCAGATTCAATATCTTGAATACGTCGGTCTTCTCAATTTGAGCTATAGATTTAATGCAATCCCAATTAAAGTCTCCATAAGGTTTTTGAGGAACTTAGATGAAAGTGTGAAAGGTCAAGAATGTCCACAGTAGGTGGAGTGGACTGGTTCTCCCAGACAGAAAGTTGTATCATAAAGTCATAGTAATGAAGGCCTTGTGACCCTGGCCCAGGGGTAGTGAAAATGACCAAAAGAACAGAAGAGAGAGCCCTGAAATGGATCTGCTCATATATGTTGAATCACTAGGGAAAGGACAATTTTTTTTTCAATAAATGATATTATGACAGTTAAGTATCCTTCAGGAGAAAACAGTGACATTGGATCCCTATATACACCATAAAAAATTACTAATGGATAAAAGAGTTAAATGTGAAAGGCAGCACCTTTAGAAAATAATGTAGAAGAATATCTTTATCATGTTAGGGAAAGGATTTTTCAACATGATATAAATAGAAATAACTATAAAAGAACAGACTGATAGATTTGACTACTTGAAGACTGAGCCATTTAGAAAGTGGAGAGATGAACCAAAAACAGAAAGAAGATATTTGCAATGTCTATAACTGACAAAGGACTAGTATCAGGAATATATAAGAACTCTTTTCTACATGTCCATAAGAAAAAGACAACCCAATATAAACATAGGAAAAAACATGAATGTGCTTTTCCATAAGACGAAATTGAATGGCCAAAAAATTTAAAGAAGATGCTCAACCATATTAACAATCAGAGAAATGCTAATTTGGATGGCAATGTGTTACCATTTTGAGAAGTCTGACAACAAACACCAAATGTTGGAGATGTGAAGTTGAGAATGTCAAATAACTATACTGGACAACAGTTTGGCGTTATCTTGTGCTATTGAACCTGCATATACCTATACCCCAGGAATTTTACTTTTTGTGTTTACTCCAGAGCAGAGCTTCTTCTATGGTATGCCCTGAAATGGTTCAGATGTGTGGAGATACTGAACCCCTCTTCTCTCAGTGTGGGTGGGCAGGGCCTGGCATTGCTGGAGCCCCCAGATGTGTTGCCCTTGATCATGAACATTTTCCCCAGTTTGTCATACAAATAGTGTGGAAAAGGTTGAGAAGAAATTTCCTGGAGAAACTCTTCCTGGCATGCATCTGGAGACACACACGTGCATATTTATAGCATTATTATTTTAAAAGAGAGCAAAAACATGGGGGATGTGGTTTAGTTAAGCTAATTCTTCTCTGAAAACCCACAGGCATTAAATAATTACAGAAGGTTTCGGCATGTCATTTCTTAACATCAGTGATAAAAGTGGTAACTATTTCAAGCCAAGTGAGAGAGACAAAGAGGCCAAAGGAAGATATTACACTTGGCCAGTATGTATTTTCATTAACTTGTAGTCAGGTGGGTGGTGTATGATGATGAGCAAAGTCTAGGATTTGAATCTGAGTAGCTGCCTTAATAAAGGCTCCCCAAAGGAGAGAATGTTGTGGAAGCAAAGTGACATTCAATTGTCTTTGCTGACATTGTCCTTTTACATACTACCAGATAAGTATCTTATGACAGAGGAATGATGTCTACAAACGAAATTTCATCAGAACAGCAGGGACCGTGTATCATATTCTGTGTAATTTGGTTTGGTTGAGAACACCCTGCTGTGATCCTTGGTCTTACATGTTCCCTGTTCTGTGGTTTGCACATTCTTGGCTTTCCTTTTGGACCTTTTACTATTGGCCCCTCTGCCTCTGTTCCAAGGACTGAGATAAATATGAGACAATAGGGAATAGGGATGGTTTTCAAGCATTTCTGTGACTCCTTACCCCTAACACTCAACCTGTTCTAATCCAATCTCATTATCTCTCTCTTCCAAAAATATGATATCCATCCTTAAAAATCTTATGTCCACCCCAACTTTCTCCCTTTCCCCCACTTTAAATGTCCCATTTCTGTCTGTAACACTAGTGTGCTATCCTGGACACCCAGCTTCATTCTTTGGAGTTATTTCTCTTGATGCTTCCTCTTTGACCCAGTGTGGCAATGCATTCTGTTATTTTTAAATTAATGTCTCTTTGGTCCCTTTGTCTTATTCCCACTGCTGCTGCCCTTGTCTAGGCTTTAAGGAATGAGAGGTGATACAGAGTAAGCTGCCACCTTTACCCCATTTAACTTTCTCACAGCTACACAAGATTTTGAACCTAGAATCACACAGCATAGAATGTTTGTGTAGTGAAGAGACCATTGAGTTCAAATCTCTGATTTCATGTTTGAAAAAACAAGGCCTGTAGAGGAGTGGTGAACCACGTTGGATCACACACAGATGGTAGGAGAGCTGGAGCTAGAACTCCACACTCTGACATGTTGTCATCCAGCCCTCTTCAACTTGCCACATTACTTCGTAAGCATTCCCTTGAGTTTATAGTTGTGTATTTCTCTTGTGTCCCTCTGACTGTAAATTTTGAAGGTAAGAATGATATCTTATTCACTTTTGTAGGCTTTGAAGTAGTTAACAAGGCTTCTCAATACTTGTTAAATTGAAGTCAAAACATGCTCTTGCACTGAACATACTACCTTTCCTAATACTCACTATCTAGCTAAATCCTTCCTGACTTTGAAGGTGCTTAACTCAGGCCTTGGTTCCTGCTTGAAGTCTTGGTCAGATAACTCCCTCTTTCTCACCTCCCAGGGTGCTGCTTGTCTTATAAAACCACCATCTTACATGTACCCAGAAGTTTATAGTTTATAAAATGCATTCACATAGTGTATCCTTGATTCCTTCCGATAATCTTGCTAGATAAATATTTCCATATTGCAGAAACAGGCTGGGAGAGGTTACATGACTTGCCGTAGTTCACACAGCTAGGAAGTAAGTAGCAGAGTTCAAATGTTCTGACTTCAAGCCCATTTCACTTTTGATGTCCTGTGCTAGGGGGTCAACATGGTGTACCAGACATTTTGCAATCTGATGATCTTATCTTACTTATCTTGTGTTGAAAATGAGATCATTTTGTATCCTCATCCCAATTACCAACTTCTTGAGGGGAGTGGCTAGGTCACATATTTCTTTCAAGCCCTTCATAGTTGCCAGCACAGTGCTAGGCACATAGAAGTTGCTTATCAAATACAGTTGAGTTGAATGAAAATATAATTTAATTCACACAAAAAAAGAGCAGCTGTCACTGGAACCCCCAAACAAATTTTGAGTCACTGCTGAATGAAATCAGCAGGGAACAGAGGGAACCAGGGGAAGGAAGAGGTGTTTGGAGAAAGCCAAATGGTTGACACAATTAGCAGTCGAGTGACAGCTGGCCTGTTGTCAGTCCTGTCATGGAGAAGCAACACACAGAAAGACAGTCGTCAGGAAATAAACAAGTCTGCGGGACAAATGAGACACACTCATGAGATGGGAGAGGAATCGTCAGAAGTAGCATACAAATTAAGCAAGGTAAAGCGCTCAGACATATTGAGAAGATACTGGTTAAAGGAATATCCAGAGTAGGATGTGGCTCATAAGGACAGGTTTCCAGGGTGTGAGTGGGGTGGGTAGAGAAACATTTAACTTAGTTTGTGATCATTCTGTTAATTACTGAGGCTGTGAGAAAAGGAAAATAAATAGGTGAGGATGTTTTCATTGAAACAAATTCCCTTCCCTCTTATTTACTATGGCCATCAGTAGAACCTCAGCCCTGAACCCTTGTGGTCAGAAGTGAAGGGAACCCAGTTAATTATATGTGTCAGCTGTTCTCAGTTGATTTTCTGGTACTGCCCCATTTCACAGATTCTTGTGCATTTACCCTATACGACAGTGAGATGCTTTAGAAATTCTAATACTTTGACAACTAAACTATATTTCCAATTCCGCCTTTTCCCGAAAGGGTCACAGAAGTCCACTGACAGACCACATGCCCCAGATCACACTACATTTTCTGAGTTCATAAACATTTTGTATCTATACGAAAGAGTAAAAGCTTTTCTGCTAGAATGCATGTGGAAAATGTCCAATTTCTTAATAGAAGTGTACACATGTTCTTTTATGAGCTGCCTCCTCCAGAGAACATAAGATTAATACCTTGTAGATTAGAAGTAGAACTTTAAAACTGTTCCTTCCTGTGTCAGAAATGTTAATAGCGTAGAACTATTTTAGAGGAGTTTAAGGAATGTGTATCTCAATGCTTAGAGGCACCAGCAATTAAGGGAAATTATTTCAAATTAAAACTTGTAATTTCTATGCAGAATAATTTTCTCTATCACATTCTATGTAGTAGACTCTAAAATGTAAATATGTAAAAGCTTTACTTGGATATTCGTTTATGCATTTTTAAGATGATTTCTCATTTCTAGGAAAATTGATTAGTATCATCAGAATTTACTGGTAGGTGTTTTAACTTATTTTCAGTGCTTGATAGCTATATAGCGATTGTATTTTTATGTGAGGTACAAATACATATGGGAAAGTTTAACTTAAAAAGGATACCATTGATAGCATCTTTTTTTAATGGAAAGATAATTCCTGAGGTCAAAACACTCAACTTACAAACTCTGGCAATCAAATTTGTTGGTATGTGGAGGCTAACTTTATACTTTAAAAAGTGGACTTATTAAACTATGACTATAGAATTATGAGATTGAGTTTGTGTGTAGCTTATAAAATGTTTTCCACTACTTTACAGTCACCTCTTTCATGTATAGAATCTAATTTCCTCCTCGTTAAAAAGTTATTTAATATCGCTTTTCTTCAATTTCCTCCAAACACAAACAAAATTCCTAAAGTTGTTGCTTATCAATTTCTTCTAAACTCATGGATGCTTACATATTTATGGTGTTCCTTTCAAGGGTTTTATGCTCCTCTTTCTTTACACTCTTGGCTTCTCTTAATGATTCATAGTCTCTTTGTGAACACAGAATCTTTATTTTGTGTTAATAAATCGACATAGAAGTTTTTTTATCCACTCTTTTTTAAACAAGTACCTCTAGATTCTTTCTGAGTGCCCACTCACTTTAACATCTATATTCTTAGACTCCTACCTTTAAATATCTTTCTCAGAAATGCATTCAGGAAAGAGAAGCTTGGTTCTCATAGGTTCCCTTATCCCAGGCTTGGCTGATGACAAAAACAAGGTATGGCTTTGGGGGACCAAGTTCTAACCTAAATGCTTGGCTGTCCATCTGCTTAGTGCAGGAAGAGGAAACTTAGTGAAGGAACTTGGCTGGAAGATTAGGGAGAGCCTTGAAAATGGGATGGGCTAAACAGAGAAAAGCAAGTGGATGGAATAAATTGCCCTGATTTAGAAGTTAAGAGAGTCTCTCTGGCTTTTGATAAAGTGACAACTACTTGGACCTTTTCTAGATATTGTTCCTCCTGGCTCTGATGAGCTAAGTGGCCTCCCCAGTCTGTATGACTAGCTTTCTTCTTGAATTCCTAGACCCTTCTCCCCCAAATCCATAAGCCACCTCTCCCATTTTTGAACTGCTTCTTAGTTTATTGGTGTTTGACTTTGACGTAACTTTGACAGCCTGTCTGGGGCCTTCATTTGTATTTAACTCCCTTGTGGCTCAAAGTTGGTTCTATGGCACCTTTAGGAGAGGCTGCCTGCCCTGGTAGGCAACACTAGGGTGTTGCCCTTTTCTCCTTTCCTGTAACTTTCTAATGGTTTTAAGTAGCAATGCTTTTATATACAGGCATACCTCGTTTTATTGTGCTTCACTTTATCTCACTTCACAAATTTGCATCTTTTACAAATTGAAGAATTATGGCAACCCTGTGTCAAGTAAGACTCTTGGCATCATTTTTCCAACAGGCTCAGATGATGATTAGAATTTATGACAATAAATATTTTTTTAATTAGGGTATGCATATTTTTTAGACATAACGCATTTGCACACTAAATCGACCACAGTGTAAACATAACTTTTATATTCACTGAGAAACGAAAATATTTGCATGACTCACTTTATTGCTTAATTTGCTTTATTGTGGTTCTCTGGGAACAAACTTGCACCATCTCCAAAGCCAAGGTACATCTGTAAAATATTCTTCATGACAAAGCCATTAGCAGTGACAAGGAGTTCCATGGATAAAATACAATGCTAGCAATTTCTTCTAAATTCATAGACAAAGATCAAGTTAATGGAGGGGATTTTAGTATAAAGTGTTCTCTAACATAGCACAAAATAATATATTCTCAATTATTCTGTTTGCAGTATCAACATTTTATTATATTCTTCAAAGACTGTCTTGACTTTTTAGGGTTCCACCCAACCATAGTCTCTTGAGTCCATCAAGACTAATCTGGATGTATATTCTGATGGCCCCAGTTTATCCATTTAGATGCAGAAAACAATCACCAATGTTGTTGGTTACAAACATCTTCCCAACAGTTCCCCTTTTCAAGGACACTGGCTTCCTCTTCCAAGGGATTTTGCAGTCTCTTGGTTCACTTCTGGCCAGTTTGATCTAGATTTTCCCAAGACTCTTCAGTCTTAGACCCTTCCTTCCCCATGAGTGACCAATGATCATCGTTCCCAAGACTCTTTCCTATAGACTTTCTCTCTCAAGGTTCAGGTAAGCCCTTCTTGGAATTCTCACCAGGCACAGCCAGTACATTTCATATTTTCTCTCCCAGATGAGAAGAATTTTAAAGTTGTGGTAAGTGGAGTAGATTTGAGAGATGGCATCTTTAGGAGTTGCTGAGTCAAAAAGCCTGGCAGACCTTATAGATGAGTCATCAGTCTAAGGTGTTTAGGCAAACAGGACGTGTTTGGCTACAAAGCTGAAGACAAATGAGATGATTCAGAGATAATTGAAGGTGGAGCTTTCTGCATTGGTTTTCTAAATGTGTACGGCTGGGCTCTTGTTAGGTCCTTGTTGGGTCCACAGGTCTTGGAGGTGGGGTCTTACCTTCGTTCCTTTCATCAGAATGATTCTACTTTCATCCGTTTCATATGTTAGAGTTCATTTAAAGAAACTTGCTATAGAAAAGGGCAATCAGCTGGATCAGAGCAGTTTTCTGAGGCAATGTAAGGTTTGCTGCAATGACATTATATTGGTTTCTGAGACCCTATGTAGTAATATCCAGCTGGCTGTGAAGACATTGATCTGCTATGGACAAGAAGTAACTCAAACTTAGAATAGCTCTCATTTATAGAAGTCAGACAAGAAGGTCCCCAAATATAAAATCATCTTTATAGTGATCTATAATAAAATGTTATGATATAACATATTATGTTCATTCTTTATTTCTCAACTGACTGTCCTAACAGAATGAAAGCAAATATGTGTTGAACAGATGTCCCAGAGTCTTGCTGTCATTTATTGAGTGTGACTCACATATGCTTCCTTAAATGTTTTCACAAGAGTGGACACATAAATCCACATTAAACCTTAAAAAAAAGAAAGAAAAAGAGAAAAGGCTAGTGTAAATCAGTCTTCTCAATGAAACATTTATAAGAATTTCAAACATGTATACCCTAAAGGCAGAAGCAAATAACAGCAAAGCAGCATAAGTGAATAATTTGGAGATCTCTAAATTTGGTATATGACTAATTTGAATGTAAGAATTTTTATTCCAATACAACTTAACTCATCTTAGCAAATCCCTCAAAATTTGATATTATGCAGACCACATTTACTGACTAAAATACAATAAAATTAGAAATCAACAATAACAAAAAAGCCAAC